>NW_027124905.1:1298-3082 GCF_001457755.1 Trypanosoma equiperdum | reverse complement strand
CTGTGCAGGTCGCGTTTGTTTTGTGATTACTGCAGCTAATGTCTTCTTGAGTTGGTTTGGGTTCGTTGTCACTCTTTTGCGTGACGCTCTCTGGATGCGCCTGCGCTCCCTTTATTGCTGCCTGGGCCGCGGTTAAGAGCCCTTTGATTTCGGCCGCACGCCGTTCGTTTTGGGTGATCTTTTGTTCCCGCTGCCGTATTAGCTTAGCAGCCTCTAGCATGTTGTGCATCCACGGCATTGTAGCGCCCTTTTCTGTGTCGCCTTCCTTGTAGTACTCATTGTATTCTACGCATAAATTGCCGGTGTCGCCAGAGCATGCGTTTGCTTCGCCTACACCGAGATAGTGTGCCTTGTTGTTGCTGGCCGCGTGAATTCCTATTAAGTTTTGAAGCGCGGCGACCGCCTGTTCGATGTTGCTTGCCGTTAATGGCAATGCTGCGCCTTCCTTGCACTTATCTATTAAGGTGTTTGCTGCTTCGTTTGCATGGCCGGGTGTTACTACCCATGCCTTGGTTAGTGCGGTTGTTGTGCATGCTATGCTGTGTACTGTGGCTGTCCCTGCGCAAAGGCACATCAGGTCATATCTAATGTTATCGCCCACTTTAGTTCCTTTGCAGTCGTTCTGTACTCGGGCTGCGTCTGTGAATTTCTGTTTCGGCACTTCTCCTTTATTATCGGCTATGCCGCCCTTGTTGTACAACGCTTTAGTTAGATGCGTTACGATGGCTATTTTGTCTGCGGTGTTTAATGATGCGATTGCTGCGTCGTAAGCTTTGCGTAGCTCGCCTGCTGTTTCGGCGTACTTGGCGACCTGTGCTGCCGCTACGGACCTTGCGATTGAGCTTTTGGGTGCTGCGTAGTCGGCTTTGAATTTGTCATCTGATTCCTTTGCTTTCTTTTTCGCCGCTATGCTGAGCCAAAGTTCCCATTGTTCTTGCCAGTGGGCTGCGTGCTTTTGGCCTTCGTACTTTGTTTTGACGTTATCCCACTTGTGCTTTGCGCTGCCGTCGCCGAAGTTTTGCTGCCATGCTGTTGCCGCCATAGTCAGATTGAGTACGTTCAGGTCTTCCTGATCCCTTATTGCGTCTTGATCCGTAGCCGCGTCTTCTGGTTTTAGTGTTGCCAGTTTCACTAGCTGGCACATGGCTTTGAATTCGGCGGCATTGTCTCCTGGGTTCGTGGCGCCGTTAACTATCGGTGTGAACAGCCACAAGGCAATCAATTGGATGAGCATTGTTGTTTGTAAGTGTGCAGTTTTCGAGTTGCTTGAGGGCATGGTCTTGTTCTGCAGCTAACTGTACAAAGTAGATGACTTTTTTGTGGGGGAGAGAGGGTCACCTGTGAGGTTATTAATTTTCATGCATATACCAAATGGCTGCCGCTGGTGCCGCCTGTCATCTGGTCAGAGTTGCTATACAAACCGTGCCCCATTTTTTGTCTTTATTAGGTTTGTTAGTGATACTGGACTGTACCATGCCCGCATATAAAGTGTTTCCAGTTAGCACTGCCAGCTAACAACAACTTCGGCTCCGCATCGGTCGCCGTCGCCGCGCTTTCCTGTGCATTAAAGTATAAATATTCATCCTCATTTATGTGGTGCAAAACCACTACATTACTATTTTTGGGCGTCTTCGGTATTGCTGTAGCCGCCGCATTCATAACGTAACGACACTCCTGCATATCCACAGTTAATAACCCTTCAAAATTCAATTTATTCCTTATAACTTCTCCGACCATAATATCCTCATTGAGTGCTCTGAAATCCATATATGCTCCGAAATTTC
>NW_027124905.1:1078-1288 GCF_001457755.1 Trypanosoma equiperdum | reverse complement strand
CGACAATCTTGCATATCCACGGTTAATAACCCCTCAAATTTTAATTTGTTCTTTATTACCTCTCCAACCATAATATCTTCATTAAGTGCTCTAAAATCCATATATGATTCAAAATTTCTGAATTTGATTGGTGACTTTAACACCTGTTTCAGAGGTTTATAATTTACAATTTCCTTAACCACATCTCTTGACAGTGTGGACGCATAACCT
>NW_027124905.1:0-1068 GCF_001457755.1 Trypanosoma equiperdum | reverse complement strand
TCACTAAAATCTTTAGGATAACCAAGAGCTCTCCACATATTCAGTTTCTCTTGTGGAAGCACTTCTAGATATTGCATGTACAGTGGCACTCTCATAAAAATATCATCATCTGCTTTCATTATATATGGATTACTCGCTTTAAATATTTCAACTGCAAATTTAAACCACAAATATGTTTTTCTACTTATCGTGAGCTCTGCTGCCCAACCCCAATTACCAGCATCTCCCACTTTCTTATTTGTTGTTGGACTTCATCACAAACAGGTAAAATAATAATATCCTGGATTAATTTCGTCTCTTTCCTAACAAATTCTTTGAGTTTACAATTGTTATTTGTATGAGGTGAAAATGCATATACAATAAGAAATTTCCCACTAAAATTATTTGCCTTCGTTGCCACTTCGGGATAACTCCAACAGGTTGCTGTCTGTAAATTCCTCCTTCTAAATCTCTCATCATTATCTATTGAAGGTATTCCAGCTACAACCAAATAATCTTCATTTTTCCAAATATTCCTGACATCCTTTGAAGCAAATATCATATACTCATCCTCAACAATTTCAAGTGAAATGGGATCACCTTCACTAAAGAGGCTGTATAGCGAAACAAGTATATTAATCCTAATAATAACAAAAGATAAATAACCTATTATTGGATAAATACTTCCTATATATTTCATAAGACAATATTTCCATACTAATAGAAGACTTTAAAATTCTTATAAAATGATAGAATATTTTGATAGAAGAAGGCAGTTGTGCAGAAAATATGATTAGTTATGAAGTAATGTTTACAAATATATATGCACCGCTCTGATATTTTTATGATGTAGCTGTTAAACAGTGTGATGTCATTGTTTTGAGATTATATCTCATCAAGGACCTGCCGTTTTTGTTCTTTTAATTTATAGTCAAGGACAACTGCTGCTACGCGCTACGTGAACCCCTATGTACATTATGATGAAAATTAAATAGCCAGATACGGTACTTTTCGTCACGCCTACTACAACTTTTACAGGGTGTCTGCTGTAAAGACGCCGACTATCTGCTTTCCTAAATTTTACATTGG
>NW_027124908.1:660-1569 GCF_001457755.1 Trypanosoma equiperdum | reverse complement strand
TGCCGTGTCTCATTCTGTCCATGCTGAATTTCCCTTGCAGTTTGGGCAGCGGCTTCCCCTGTTCCGTTTCCCTTCTATCTCAAGAGGGATGGAGGGGTTCAAGTGTGCAATTTGTAGCTGGTAAGTGCGGATACTCGTGGGGGCACTGGAGGCAACAAATGTAGATCCAGGTCCCACTTCAACAAAGATGTGAGTGACTCCGTTTTTTTTCTCTATTTGAGCATTTGAGTGCCCGCTCCGGCAAGCTTGTTTGGAATTTTTCTGCGTCTACGGCTGAATTGGTGATGTGAGTCCCACTGGCCGTGCTCGCAATGGGTTCGTGCTTGCTAATGTGCCGCACTCACGTCCTTCGTTAGCGACTTGCAAAAAATTTGATTTCTGTAGCGCCTCGGGTGCTTGATTGAACATTATATTGCAACATTCGGATTATTTCCTAGGATTGTCTGGTACTATGCTGCAGTGTATTTTAGTGTTGTTATTTTTCTCCGCTTTCTACAGCTCCGGACACTAAAAAGGTGCTTAAACAAAATGGGCCACAGCACCGTTTGGTGAAACTCCATATTGCGGCGTATCCCTTTGATTTCTCGTTGATGGGAATAGGCCGCAGACTTGTTGGAATATGTAAATATAGCTGGGGGAAGTTGTGCATTTTGAATGTTCGACCGGTGATGAGTGAGTGAAGGCACCTCGCAGATGTCACACACAGTGTTTCTAAGCAGGAGTTTCCTCGGTTTTTGTTTTCGGCCAACCGTGTGGATATTAGAGCTGTTTGGGGGTTGATGTTCGGCTTCGCTAATTCGTTAAGTTTGTCGATTGAGGGGCCGAGCGTTGCGGATGAGGGCATCCGAGGTATTAAACCTAATGGGGAACTGATAATACTCAATTTCAGTTATTCTACTCAACTTACTG
>NW_027124908.1:567-650 GCF_001457755.1 Trypanosoma equiperdum | reverse complement strand
GTTTTTGTTTTCGGCCAACCGTGTGGATATTGGAGCTGGTTGGGGGTTGATGTTCGGCTTCGCTAATTCTTTAAGTTTGTCGA
>NW_027124908.1:0-541 GCF_001457755.1 Trypanosoma equiperdum | reverse complement strand
GATAACGGGCTTTGTGGGGTTGCAAGTACAGGTAGCTTGGAGAGATTGGGAGTTTCTGGGTCTGTCTGTTTGAGGGTGCTGAGACTCAGTGATTGTAAGAATTTAAAGGATTCGAGTGGAATTGAAATTTTAGGTTTGAGGCGTTTGCGGATTTTGGATGTTTATGATTGCAGAGCTGTTCCGGTCGAAAACATCGGGGTATTGACGGTGCCATCGAAATTGTCATCATTACGTTGTGGATGGACGATTATCCCTGAATCTGTTCTTGAAGGATTGGTGAGACGACCGTTACTTGTGCGTGGACGGCAGGCCCTCTGTTAATCTTATTTTATGCTTTCCCAACTTTCTCGAGGACTTACTTATACAGGACCTAGATATTTGCAGCGTTCTTTATATACAAAGTTCTGTTGTGTGTGTTTGGATTGTGCAGCGCCGCGTTTTTTAAAGTGCCTTTTTGTGTTACGTTGGTACTGTTGTTATCGAGTCGGTTCGTTTCTCTCATAGCTTTTTGCTTTAGGTTAAACCATATGTTATCTGGCAT
>NW_027124910.1:1535-1727 GCF_001457755.1 Trypanosoma equiperdum | reverse complement strand
TCGCTGTTTACTCTGTGCGCTATTCCTTTAAGATAGGTCGATAGCGCACACACTTTATTAGCGGCGGTTGCGTTTAATGCATTCCTTTCATTTTCATACGCATATATTTCTTTTCCCAAAAGAGCCAACAGCACAAACCAAAACCTCATCCTTATCACTTTTTTTAACTATGCTTTTAAAACTTTCCCTCTC
>NW_027124910.1:0-1431 GCF_001457755.1 Trypanosoma equiperdum | reverse complement strand
TCCCTCAAATACTCACTCAACAATAAATAACAGAAAAAATAACACACGCGCAACCTTGGTGCTAAAACAAGTTCCTAAGTAATAAAGCTCTATTATTCGTAGAAAATATGAGTGGTTGTATATCAAGTACAGTTTCTTCTATGTTTTTGATTGCGTCCGTTGTTGGCAGAACGACGGATCAATTCTTGTGGCACAGCCATATGGTATACTTTCGTCTCAGTCCACTTCTGTTGCCGGTGCCGTGCTTCATCTGCTGGTGCTCTCCACGGCCTTGCTTACGTTTTCGGAGACACTTGCACTTCGAGGTCCGATTGTTTATTGGGTTTTGAAGTAGGTTTCCAGATGAAATCATTTTCTCCAATTTTGTTGCCGCCACCAACATTCCCAACAACAGCAAACTGTAAACCAAAAATCCTCCAAAAGCGCCGTTGCATCTGCAATACCCACCCATACACAGGGCAGCTCACCTTTACCCTCCAAATTCATTGCGGACAATTTGTATGCAAGCGAAGCAGCAACGCCCGCGTGATTTTTATAGTATCAACTCACCGGTATTGTTTGTCGTTGTTTTTCTGTTATCCCAAAGCATCTTAGCGATGCAGCATCATCCTGCGTCGTTCCACCGCATATCAACCATCAATAACTTTTAGTATTTTTTGTACGGATTCCCGAGTGCAGCCACCGTCTCACCAATTTTTACTGTCTCGCTTCCTCCTGCTCAGCACCCCTCGCGGGCACTTGCCAATCAAACACCTCAGCACTCTGCGTTATTCCCCCACCCCACACCGTTTGGGCCATTTACACACGCTCTCTACGCGCTCCAAACCTTCGCCATCCTCGCGCACGATGTCCAGTTACCGTTTCCCTCGCCACGTTTTTCCTAACCCTCACAATCTCCGGTCCTGCTAATTCCACTATTTCCTCAAACCCCTTCACTCTTCCGTTGAACCCCTTCACCTCGCATGCAAAGCAACACACCAGCCCTCTAAAATACGCTCAGCCTGCCCCAGAGAGAAACCTCAATGGACGAAGGAGCCACGGGGTAAAGCGTAGATGAGATTAAAGTCAAGCATGAACCTGCAACGGTCTCTTTGCATCGCACGCAATCGTCACGGTGGTAACGCTAAGGGTTTTCGCAGCCACACGGTCGACATAAATCGAATACGGGCACGCCGGTAACGACGGCACGCTCAGGCCAACTCACGATCGGTTTGAGACGTCCGCCACACCGTGAGTCTGATATCTGAGATTTCTGTAATAACCTCCCCTGTAATATATAATGGTGTGGTAATAGGGATATGATTCTTTTAGACGGTTATTCCGCTTGGATGGCCATTGAGTCGGCGTTCTTCCAGACTCGTTTTTTGTAAAACATGGAACAACGTTAATGCAACTCCTCCGAATACATCTCCCTTTATTTAAAGAAAAAAA
>NW_027124913.1:1445-2047 GCF_001457755.1 Trypanosoma equiperdum | reverse complement strand
ATACTATAGTTGTCCTTTTACTCTGTTGCAAAAGCGGCGACAGCACGGCAGACCACGCAAATTCAGCAACAGCGGCATTTAGTGTCATCTGCGGCCTCATAAATCTAGCAAGGGAACAACCAGAGGAACCACCAACCGGAGCAAGCCATGCAGACATTGAGGAAACAATAGCGCTACTAAACGTAACCCTGACAGCACCGCAAATCCTACCTCAGCTAACAAAAGCTGCTGAAGGTGATGGAGCCCTGGAAACGTCAGCAGAACCGCTAAAAACACAGTGCGCGGACTCAGCGCTCAAAAGATGCCAATTGGCAGCGAAAAGACTTAAAGACCACAGCAAAGATGTAGTTTATAGCGCACTAAAAAAAGCCGCCGACAAACAGGACCTGAAACAGGCAATAAACGCCACACTTACACAGCTAGACGCCGCGTACCAAGAGTACACCATGGAAGCGTTGAAGACCAGAAACGCGGCCATAGCGACAGACCTAAACGCTGCTCTGGGGCCAAAACCGGACGGTAACACAAAGGCCACAGTACCCGGCGCAGCGACGAGCCGGCAAGCATCCTGCGGCACACCCAATGGGGACAACAAAGGAACG
>NW_027124913.1:960-1435 GCF_001457755.1 Trypanosoma equiperdum | reverse complement strand
CGCCGCGTACCAAGAGTACACCATGGAAGCGTCGAAGACCAGAAGCGCGGGCATATCGGCAGACCTAAACGCTGCTCTGGGGCCAAAACCGGACGGTAACACAAAGGCCACAGTACCCGGCGCAGCGACGGGCCGGAAAGAATCCTGCGGCACGCCCAATGGCGACACGCAAGGGTCAAGCGCGGGCAAAACACTACTAGCCGACGCGATTTGCGTCTGCGGTTCGACGTCAGGGACCGCCGCAAGCAACCAAGCGTGCGGCCTGCAGACCACGATCGCCGACTTCGATTTCTCAAGCGATGAAACAGATGTCAAAGCCCAATGGAAGTCGCTCGCGGACCAATGCAAGGCGCAGCATCATGCAGGCAAGCTCACGGCAGAAACGCTGAGGACGGCCCTCAAAGACTTCGACCTCGAGATACAAAGACCTCAAGGGACCAACGGCGTGCTAAACAACGTTCTGGGGCATATCGCA
>NW_027124913.1:587-950 GCF_001457755.1 Trypanosoma equiperdum | reverse complement strand
GCCGCAAGCAACCAAGCGTGCGGCCTGCAGACACCGATCGACAACTTCGGCTTCTCAAGCGACACAGATGATGTTAAAACTCAATGGAAATCGCTCGCGGACCAATGCAAAGCGAAGCATCATGCAGGCAAGCTAACGGCAGAAACGCTGAGGACGGCCCTCAAAGACTTCGACCTCGAGATACAAAGACCGCAAGGGACCAACAACGACCTAAACAACGTTCTGGGGCATATCGCAGGGGCGGGGTCAGGCGGCTGCGACGGCACCAACACCGGCGCCAACGGCGCTTGCGTATACTATGGGAAGGACTCAGAAACTAAAAAACCACTACCACCGGAGTGGCGGGCAAAGATAATAGACGCC
>NW_027124913.1:0-577 GCF_001457755.1 Trypanosoma equiperdum | reverse complement strand
ACCGGCGCCAACGGCGCTTGCGTATACTATGGCAAGGACTCAGCAACTAAAAAACCACTACCACCGGAGTGGCGAGCAAAGATAATAGACGCGATCAGCAAGCTAGAAGGCACTGAAAAGGCAGCCGCCAATGCCCACGCTATAGAACAAAGGCTCAAGACATTAAACAACACACTGACATCACTTATCCTCCTCAGTTCTTCATTAGGCAACGGTCAAACACAGGCAGCCAACAAGGCAACAACAAAACACGCCACTGAGATAGATGCACAGGCAGCTGCCAACAAAGAATGCGAGCAACACAAAAACAACAAAACTGCATGCGACAATGCAGATAAATGGATATGGAAAGGAAAGACTGAAACAGATGGACCATGTGAAGTGGATGAAAGTAAAGTTAAAGAGCAGACAAACACAGAGGGAGAGGAAGAGAAAGCTGCAGAAACAACAAAAAAGAAATGCAAAGGTAAACCTCAAGGTGAGTGCAAATCTCCAGATTGCAAATGGGACGGAAAAGACTGCAAGGATTCCAGTTTTCTCGCCAATAAGAAATTTTCTCTGATGGTTTCTGCTTTTG
>NW_027124914.1:14538-15106 GCF_001457755.1 Trypanosoma equiperdum | reverse complement strand
AAGCTATTGAACTGGCGTTAGGGGAAAGCAAGGGGATTTCTGTCATGGCACCATCAACAACTAACAGCGACCACCTGCGCCAATTACAAAGCAATGCAGTAGTTGATTCAAAGGAGATTTGTGGACTCTGTTGACTGTCAGTTGCGTATACAAAAGAGAAAGGTTTCTGCGCCAACATTTGGCAGTAGGATCCATAACTCAGTTGATTGGAGACGCAACTTGGTACGAATCGACGGTGCTCGCCACGGTGAAATTCATACTCTACACTCGTTAGTTTGAACCCATGGGAAATGTTGCCATTTTCTGAGCGGCCGAGAAAGTTTTTTTCTAATCTACAAATTATGTGGTGGGTAAGAAACTTTCACCCAACAAGATGGCGAGAGTCATTATAAACCGACAGTACTTTGGGAAGGCCCCATATAGCCGTACCGTGTGGCAAAAAGAACGGTGTCCGACTTTGTTCTGTTCATGGCCGTGAACGATAGATCCACTGAGTTACTAACCAATGTAAACAGAATATATTAAACCTTTTCCCCGCCGGCAACCTTATGCTAACGCAAACAGTGGA
>NW_027124914.1:14334-14528 GCF_001457755.1 Trypanosoma equiperdum | reverse complement strand
TGGAGACGCAACTTGGTACGAATCGACGGTGCCCACCACGGTGAAATTCATACTCTATACTAATGAGTTTGAACCCATGGGAAATGTTGCCATTTTCCGGGCAGCCGAGAAAGTTTTTTTCTAATATACAAATTATGTGGTGGTCATGCAACTTTTCACCCAACAAGATAGCGAGAGTCATTATAAACTGACAA
>NW_027124914.1:12702-14291 GCF_001457755.1 Trypanosoma equiperdum | reverse complement strand
GACTTCATTGAAGTTTAAACTACCAAAGCGGGAGCATACTGTTTCGGGGGATAACGCGCCCTTCACTAAATCTTATGGTGACCCGTAGAGGTATGCGTCGAGGAAGGCGCCAAAGTAACCGGGCCACACAACGAAGCCTGTATGAGTCGTGGAGTTGTGTGCGCAAGAAGTGTCCATAATAACCAGGCTCATGCTGGTAAAGTTAGGAGCGGTTTCCTCACCGGACTGGGTCACATGAGTATTCTGGGGATTCCATCAGGGGTTGGTGCAGCTGTGTATGTGTGTGTGTGTGCCACGAAGCGGGGTCGTAGTTATTATCAGTTGTAAAAGATCGAAAGGATCACATCGGGGAAGTTTCAGGAGATATTTTGTTTTCCATTTTAGCATCTCTCGTTCCCTCCTTTGGGTTATCCACGCAACAAATGTGGCCATCAAACACCACCGCAGGGGACTGCACAGTCTCTTTAACACCTTCGACTTGGTTATGCTGTCGATAGTGTGCTGTTGGGTGGAAAGGCTCCGATGGGAACAATACCGTATCCTGGCGTTTCTCGCTTGATCTTTCGGCTTTACAAGGCCAAAAAGGGGGCCACACACAAAACACCGGCGCAATAAGAAGCTTTAAGACACCTGCCACTGCCCACCATCTGACGTGGGGAGGCGCCTTCACAGGGTCGTATATATCATTTATAGTTGTGTTTGTCGTGTCTGTATCGATACCACTGCAAGTATCCAATCGTGGTGTTGGAGGTCATGTCCCCTTTTTTTTGCCTTGCGGGCTGAATGGAGGACACACCTGTCGCTCAACGAGCGCTGCGACGTTTGCGATGTTTAGAGTACTTTCGCGGAGTGAGGAGTGGATACCAGGGGCAGCAGCGTGGGAGATTCTGCCTTTCTTGCTTTTCGAAAAGCGACCCAGTGCATTTATTGAGGTGAAATTGCTAGGGTGTTGTTGAAGCATCGCGGCTCTCCATGGTGGTAGAAAGTGACGCCTGCGAGGGCGTGGGGAAAACTTTCAGCCAAGCTTTATGTTTTGCCAACGTGGCAAGCCGTTTGAACGATCGACAGGGACTGCTGGACTCCGGGGCTTCATTCAGGCAAGGAATGTTGCAACGGCAGTGGGGCCCTGGTGGTTTCTGGAAAAGATTTGGCGCCGAGCCATCAGGAAGCGTGGGGGCTATTTTAATTCTTCACTTTTTGTACCTAATCGTGAAAGTGGGGTATAGCGTTGGGAGTTTGGGCGTGCCCCACGGTGGAGGAACTGTAGCTGGGGCGTGTTTCTGAAATTCCACTTGAAGCTGCAAGGTCTGTCTCACAAGTCAAAAAAGTGCAGTGAAACTTCCGCGAACACCGGTGGGAGTGCTGTTTCGCTACCATGGGCGCGCCCGTAAACGTGCGCCTATCATCTTTATTCTTGCAAGTGCCAGGGTTGGAAAGGGCGTGAATCTTTGTCGTTCAAGTTTCTCAGCGCTACTATGTAGTGGGCTGAGATGTGCACGAAAACAACCTGTGGAGGTGAAACTTTTTTTTTCTAGGAAGCACGGGGCGAACCGCTGATAAGGGATGCGTTGTCGGTGGTCGCATTTGGT
>NW_027124914.1:9493-12681 GCF_001457755.1 Trypanosoma equiperdum | reverse complement strand
AAAAAAAACAGAAAAAAAAAGCGGCTGTTTTTGATTGTGGTGATGAAGTGCAGGCCCGTGGCAACGATGTGGATACGTGGAATAACGGAAAACGAAAATAGAAAAATGTGTAAGGGTGGAAAACACGGGTTTGCTGTAGCATCACGGGAGGGGACTTGCTGGACCCAACGTTGCGCTGTTCACCACAATCGGGGAGACATAAATAAACAAAACGGTCAGAGTCGGCGCAGACGAAATACAGCGACTGGTATAATAGGAAAACGCACGATAACTTACACTAGGGGATGAAAAAGTTATTGAAGCGGGGGTTGCATCTGAAAAGCGCGCTGCAGCAAAGTTCTGTGCGCACGCTATTAAAGTAACAGAAAAAAAGACAATTGTTTCTTTTATCTTCAAGGTGAATTACGGTAGGGTATAAACAAAACCGACGGGTGGGTGCACGGTTCCATGCTAGTAGTAAAAAGATATGGGTGGTGAAAAAGTGAGGTCAGTCAAAGCGCTCCACACATTCCGAAATGAAGTCAGAATCGATCTGGTTAAGGATTCCTTGGATGGTGATGGATTACTTCCATAGCACACCAATGGTTAACGCACTGCAGAAAATATGCTTAAACAGTCCAAGCAGAGGTATCTGGGGTTCGATCTGGCTGGATCGAAAATACCTACGATATGGCCGTAGGAGAAATCCACCGTAACCACTTTGCATTTATAAAGGCATATATTAAATCTTGGAAGCATATATTTATGCATATATGTCTTTGGACGAAATAAGCATTTATGGTGAGGAGGAGAGTTGTGAGGGATTCAACATATTTGTAGACTTGATTAGACCCATTATTAGATTCCCGCATTGTCCACACGAAGAATTAAAATTTTTCTGTGAGGCTATCACGCTTTTTGATGCGATACATATTAACATTGGAGTGCTCATATAAGTCTGTGTCATACGAGAGACGCATTTTACTAAAAAAAACTGCTTTGTTGTTGCACTGAACCAAGTTGGAAAGTAGTGATACCATTTGGATTGAAGTGAGCATTTCTGTATTGTTTAGTTTTCATTTTTCATTTCTTTTTAGAAAAAATTGAGAGTTGCTATGAAAAGGAGTAGTGCTGCCCATATTTTAGTGACGAAAACCGGAGGTAAAACAGCCTATTTTTCGTTCATCCCCAAATAATAATTTCCGGTAGTCTTCTGTAATGTGGAGTATTTGAAAGCATAAACTGAAACCACGCTAACAAATAAACTCTTTATGTAAAGTGCATACTGAAATGTTGGACGACTTAATTTTTTTTCTTCTTGCTTTAGAAGGGGTGACATTTAAAAAAGGTCAAGGAAAAAAATGTATGCTATTAAAATTTTTGTTATTTCGTTGCTGTTGGCATTCCACACGGCTACTTCTGGGGCGAGTGACTTCCTCAATGAGGATGAATTTGTTGCATTATGTCTCATGATAAAGGTAACCAAAAATGCATTACGAAGGATAAAAGAGGCCCGAGAAGTGACTAAAGATGCAACAAGAATTGGAGCAAGGTGTTTACAAGTAGCTGGACTTGGGATATTGAACAAGATTTGTGAAAATACCGATGACGAGACTTGTGGACGTCGCAGAGCGTTTTGGGATGCCGCAAAAGATTTGGTTAACAGGAGGCACGGGGGTGTAAGTATGAGGGAAGCAGATTCTGAAGCAGAAGACGAGGAGGAAGAAGGATCCGAAAGCGCAGATCCGGAGGAGTCGGACTGGGAGGAGACGGATGAAGAGGAATCACATTCGAGGGAAGAAGATAGGAAATCTCACTCACATGAAGAAAAACAGAAAACACACCCCAAGGAAGAGGACCAAAAGCCACATTCGAAGGAGGAGGTTCAGGAAGAAGCACGCCGGGAAGAAACAATCTCGACGAACACGAGATTGGACCACCGAACACTGGAAAAAGTCCAACAGATAGCAGGTACTGCTGCGCAGGTATACGTAGATATTACAAAAACCCCTTGGGTGTCACACTCAGGTGATTTGGAGAGAAAAATCTATCAAGCTTTGTATGGTGTGCCTCGTGAGCCGGAAGAGATTAGAGAGGGCACAGCAAGCAGGGATGGAGTGTGTAGACAGAAGGCGACGCGATCGGCAGTAAATAACCCACCGGCGACATTGAGTAGAGATTTGTTGTGCATGTGCGCGACAGACGTCGAATCAAGGGAAAAAACCAAACTTTGCTGTCAAAATTGTGTAGCGGGTCCCAATCTCGCAGTATGGAAACCAAATAGGGATTCGTGGGAGAGATGGAACTACCTCAGAGCACAATGTGCTGTTGTGCGTGATCTTCAAATTGGGTTCAAGGAAATGGTGAAAAAGTTCACCCATAAGTTTGGGCATCGACACGATAATTCTATCGGAACTGAGCTTTACATGGGATTCACAACAAGATACCACATGTGGCCTCTCAGTCTCTTTCACAAACCGGTTCCGGGACCAGGCGTGGTTTACGTTCTAATGGGTGATAGGAGGGGAGATGAAGACGTACCGTGGGTAAGACTGCTGGAACAGGTGACAAAAGAAATGGGGGGATTGCCTTTGGGCGTGGGTGAAGAAAAGCAGTACGCAGAAACTCTTGAAAAGTTGGACTCGGAACTGAAGCAACTGTTTCCAGTGGAATGAGCAAATAGTGAACAGGAACAAAAATGGAGCGCTTGGTTCTATTCCAGGTAACTTAAAAGGACTCGAAAGAGGGTTCAGGTGAAGTAAGAGATAGTATCAACCGCTAGGGGGAAAAATATAATGAGCGATACCGGGAGTTCTTCTTTCGGTGTTTAATGCGGTACATATAAGCAATTGGGGGAGGGGAGGGATATTTTACGCCACAGAAGGTGTGCTTGCTGCTGATTAAAAAAAATATATAAGTATTATTATCTGAAAATAATGATAATAACAGTGACTTGATGTATTTACATTAGGGTGAAGTGGCATTAAGTTTCCCACTAGTTTACTTTGTTGTATAGGGAGAACGGCATGCAGAATTAGATTAAATGTTGGTTAAGTGGATACAAGTGATTGGAAGGGATGCTTCGCTCACGGTGATATGTGGACTTGTTGAACGTGATTTTAGAGATCATATTTGTTCACCGAAGACTATAACAATTGGTGTGTTGACTTCACGGGTTTAAATTAGCTTGAAGAGGGATGGTCTCTGAT
>NW_027124914.1:8777-9483 GCF_001457755.1 Trypanosoma equiperdum | reverse complement strand
TGAACGTGATTTTAGAGATCATATTTGTTCACTGAAGACTATAACAATTGGTGTGTTGGCATTACGGGTTTAAATTAGCTTGAAGAGGGATGGTGTCTGACAGAACTACAACTTCACAAGATAAAATAAATCGTGGTGAAGTAGCGGTTGTGAGCTGCAGTGGGACACTTTTAATATTACAAAATTCGCGTACTGTGCACAATTGGGGTAGCACAACTATCAGTTCGCCAGAAGCGCTGAGTTTACTATAGGGGCGGGAAGATTGGTCTCAAACCAACCTCACTCTAGCGTTGGTTGCTACACTGCTCCCGAGGACTTTGACAACTCGGCGGCGTCGCTAACAAAGGGACTTCACCAAATCCTGACTTTTTGGTTCTTGACTGAATGTGAAGCCAGGACGTGTCGCACATCTCTACGCTGCTTCAAAAAAGCGTATGCAGTCGTTGGAAACCGAAAATTACCTGAGGACTGGGTGTCGTTCGGCTTTGTTGTCTTGAAAGTTCCAAGGTTGGTAATGCATCAACGATGAGGTCGCACATACAAATGTGCCGCGCTAACTCTCATCGTTATTATAGTGAGAAAGAGAATGTAAGCATATGAATGAATTGATTGTGTGTTGTTGTTTCCTCGGAAGGGGGGGATATTTCAACTGATAATAGTCTTTGTGGTGCTAGATATTGTTGCTATTACTGATGCAGTTTCAAAT
>NW_027124914.1:8575-8767 GCF_001457755.1 Trypanosoma equiperdum | reverse complement strand
TGCATCAACGATGAGGTCGCACATACAAATGTACCACGCTAACTCTCATCGTTGTTATAGTGAGAAAGGGAATGTAAGCATATGAATGAATTGATTGTGTGTTGTTGTTACTTCGGAAGGGGGGGGGTATTTCAACTGATAATAGTCTTTGGGGTGCTAGATATTGTTGCTATTACCGATGCAGTTTCAAAC
>NW_027124914.1:2775-8565 GCF_001457755.1 Trypanosoma equiperdum | reverse complement strand
TGAGGTGATTGCAGTCCTAAAGTGTGTTGAAAAAAGAAGGGAGAGCAATAGGTCACGACTGACCCTGTTTGCTTATTGTTTTTTGTTACCTACTTGCGATATTTAATCCCTCCTTCATCTGAGCCCCTACCATGTTTGGGAGGGCAGACTGGGTTAGGGTTGGGGGAAAGTATGTCCGTAACAGCAAATACATACAACCCTCAGCCCCCATGAATATGTGTTATCATAACACTTTGTACTGCTTACGTGGAGTGCTTGTGCTTTACGAACTCTCGAGCAATGGCAGTAGTTAGTGTATTCCTGTTTGAGTAATGGTTTGTGAAAGAGGGAGCGAAAGTGCTTCCTTTTTTCTTTGTTTTTCTCATTGCGAAATTATTGGTGAACATTATTCTGAGTGGGAGAATCACTTTGAGGTAAGTGTTCTTTTGTATTTCACTTTCCCTCCTTTGCCGTAAACTAACATCCTTTGGCCGGTGGTTGTAGGGGGCCTAGCATCTTGGAAAGGGGAACTTTTTAAAATGCCTTCAGGGTTTGTATTGTTTCTATCGCTGTTGTGCGCGTGGTAAAAGCTGCTAGTCGATGGTATGTTGTAGCTATTGTAGGTGACTAAATCTCCATGTGTGCCATTTTGACCCGAACTTTTTCATACTCTTTACCGAAAACAGTAAGAAATGAGAGTGGTACGCGCACAGGCTAGAAGCGAATGTAAGGGCGCTGGGTTAAATGTAGTTAAAATCTCGTAGTGCCCATACGCCACAGGTCGTGACAGTACTGTATAGAAAAAAAATTCACTATTATTTGCAACACTGTAGCTGTGAGCGTTACTATGTTTGTTTTTCTCGATTTGAGTAGGTGTCTTGTGCTGTCTGCTACAACCACTTCTTGGCCCTCACACAGCGAAGAATGTGCTCTGGACGCATAGGGCATTATTGTTCGCACGGTTTTTTTTTTTGTAAAAGGAGCTATTCCACCTAGTCGAATAGACGTAATGACGCAGGTCAGAATAATGTTGAGCACAACGGCATCAACGAAGCAAGCGTGAAGGAAACTTTCGTAGACATTGAAGCACTGAATTTTAATATGTGGCTACTCCCATTACACGTCAGATCGATATGGAGAAGAGGCGCGCCGGTTGCATCGTGAAATTTCGTGAGGTGAGCGTAAAGTCAACGTCCTCAAATGTTAATCCCCATCTTTACTGACGCTTATACTTCCAGTGACTGTATGTCGCGTAACGGTTTGAACCTCCATAAGAAGATTGACTATGTGGAAATGATACGTCATTGACGTTATTTATTGCAAACTTGGGGCACGGGTACGGATGCTGTCAATCTTATTAAAGAAGCAAATGTGCTGTCGGGGTTAACCAGTCTATCACGACAACTTATAAAGGAAGAGCGTATAAAGCGTTCGCTGTGTTATGCATTCTCCGTTTGTGTTCTCAATAATCTGCAACAGATTTTTTTTTGTTGGCTCCCATGGAATTGCGTCTGAACGACAGAAAAATTTCTTACGAAACAATCCTATGGACAACGAGAACTACGAAGCGTGGTTTGGATGGTTTTTTGAATATGTCGTCGCGTGCATATCTCCTCACTTGGGGGTTATTTTAAACAGGAGACGCACTCGGCTGGTGCATGTAGACATCGGCGGCAGTTGGAGGAGGCTTAACATATGAGTATTAAATAAATATAATGGTAAAGCGAGGGAAATGCGTTAATATTACTTCTTCGTTTTCCAGTTGAATTTAAACTCAGCTGATGGTATCTGTTTGAAACAGTGCTATTGACGACGTTGATGGAAAACAAGAGAAATATGTTTCCTCATATTGCTGTTTATTTCAACAATAATAATTTTTTGCTGCTGGGTGACTGTCGTGTGGAACACTGCAGCTCTGTTAGTATGATGTTGCTCTGTTCGATTTTTCCCCTGAGTATGTGCCGTGTCGTTGTTTCCTCTGCGAAGAGCAGTAGCGGTGATGCGGACACTTAGAACAACGTAATGTTAGTGTATATCTTTCTCTATTCTGGAGAAAAAAACTATTCCTATTGGGGTTAACATCAGTTTTGCAGAGCTAATAAGAAGCCGATTCACATTCCACCTGCGGGGACCAATTGTAATTAATACCGACCGCCAATAAACAGTAGGCAAGTTTCGGCAAGAACGTGGATCCTTTCATTTGTTTATTCAAATGAAGGGTGCGAAGAAAGGAGCTCTAGTAGCGTTTCCTAGGTTGATTTTTTTTTCTTGTTTGCGCGATCGGTTCTTCAGACACGTTGCGCCGCAAGCACTAAGGAGGTGTTGCAAGTGGGGGTAGAGGAATGATGTGCCAGAAGCGCAAGGATGTAGGAGTGGATTAGTTGAGGGCTGTTGTGAGTGAAGATGCTAGTGTGACATTTTTAAATAAGAACTTGTAGAAGGAATGTGGGTCAGGAGTGATTCATTCATCTGGGGGTTTGGCGCTTCTTCCTCTTTACATGCTTTTTTTTGTTTTCTCCCATAGATTAACGGATCGAGCCGCTCTGAAGCTAATATTCTTCATGGGTTGTTCAGCCAAACTCCGAAAGACAACAATGATCAGACTCATAACGGTTCAATTTTTAATGCTGATGTTGCTTGTGGGATGCGGCGCATCGAAATCTTCGGTGGTAGTTTCAGGGACCACCCCGAGATGTGATGCTTACTGGACCTCTTCCAGCAGTCAACACAACTGCTGGTCTTGGAATACAGCCGGCAGCGGCCAAAGCGGGGTAGTCTCGAGGCCTGCTTCGTCTCCCCCAGCTGGTGGCAACGCAGCACCAAGCACACTTGGTGTTGGTGCCCAACAGCAAGAGATGCGGAGGAGGGTGGCATCGGTTCCAGCTACTGAAGATGTAACTAGACACCCAACTTCGGGTAGCGGGGGATCCTCTCGTGGAGGTGGTGTGCAACCAAGTGATGTTGCAGCCGGGAGCAGGAACGACGATCAGGTCGCAAAGCCCCCTGAAGGCTCCAGAGTTTCGGTTGGAGCTGCATCCTCGGTGGCTGGATCCAGCGGACAGCGGGTGGGCCAAAAGGGGGAGGAATTGGAAACATCAGAGAGAAACGCCAAAGACAGCAACAGGGGTGACAAAGGAGGGGAAAGGGCTTCAGGGGAGCAAATACCAGAACCTATCGACGGGATTGTGGTGCAGCCGCCAACACGGAGTATGGTGTTGGGATCTGGACAAGGAAAGGCCCAGGGGGTGCAGACTGTAGAGGGACAACTAACCGGGAACAAAGAAGAGGGGATCTCAGAGGAGCATGCAGCACACACCCAGGCAAGGAGTGCAGCTTCGGGACTAGAGCGGAGAAATACGCTGGATGTGCTGACAGGTGATGGGGATGAGCATGAGTTTGGAGAGGGCAGTGCAGAAAGGAAGAGCAGCGGGGTGGGTAAGGGGCGTGCAGTGTTACTTGCTGCAGCATTCAACTTCATGTGATCGCAAAAGGCATTAATACAATTTCATTGACGAGGGTGCAACTGTCTAATGAGGCAAACGCCGTGCGAACCGGAAGTAAAGCTGATGGTCGGTAACTAACTCGCAACTGCTTTCACCAAGGTGTGTGTGCATGCAGCGTTGTGGCGAGACATGATGGGATGATCGAATAACTCACATTCAGTAATGGTGAGCATTCTCAAATTAAGAGGAGAATTGGAGGAGGAGGAAAACAAATTAAGGGTATTAGTAGTGTAAGGGGAATAGTGCAACGATTAAAAATGTCACAAATACCGTGCAGAAACAATGAAGGGGTAAAAAAAAAAATGAATTATAAATGAGGAAAGTGAACTCAACTTCGATACTAGTGAAGAAATCGTAGTAGATGGGTTATTATTATTATTATTTTGTTTTGCTTTTTAAAGAGGTATAATAAGGGCCTCTTAACACACAGAGGGTAACATACTGTAGAGGGACTTAACGGAATCAGCAACTTAAGATGTCGGGAAGAGACTGATCGTTCTAGCAACCAAATTTGAAGCCACATCAGTAACCTTAAAATGTGTTTGATTGATGCGGATAAACAGAGCACATCAAGGATTAAAGAGGATGAGTGTTCGATGAACGGGTGAATTGCACGACGTAAAGATACGTGATGTGGTTATACCAAGTGGGAATAAATATCAAAAACGTGCAAGCATGAACGAGGAAATTGGTGATAATGAAATCGATACCTCGCCGATATTTTGTTAAGAAACATAACTTATTCAAAAGGATACCCTTGCCTATATTTTTTGTTTATTTTTGCGGGTTTGTTGCTGTAACACATTTCATTAAAAACAGGAGTGCGTACTTGCTGCGATCAGCATAAAAATTCTTATTGTTTTTTCCAAACGCAAAGCACAACGGCAACGATAACTTATCTAAAGATGTCAGTAAATGCGCTACAAAGCGTCTTTGTTCTATCCGTTAACTTCATGATGAACGCAATCCCGCAGATGCCTGCTGGTGTCGCGAACCTGAAAACGGATATGATCCCTTTTACTTTACCTTTCAATGTTGTGCGTTGAAGTTTACTTTCCTCAGTTTCTTGTTGGTGTATCTTTGCGTGTGTAACTATGTAGGTGTTTCAGACGCGAGAAATAAATGTATTGCTTGAGGCAAGTTTTTACTACCTGTGACTGTGGTCGCTGGCGAAGGTGAGGTAAGCGCTTAGGCGGTGTATGAAACTTTACTTTCCTGGAGTAGGAGAACCCAGCAACAAATCTGGCTAAGGGTACGTCCATCAGTTATGTGGCCTAACAAAGTACCGTATCCACACGACGCAGTTGGCTCAATGGATTGAGCAGCGTCCACTGTGTGGAAGCAGGGAAGGAGGTGGTGGACTGCTCGTGCAGCTGCGCGGAGGTGAAAATGAGGAAGGGAAGATAAAAGTAAGAAGGGGCTACGAACTTTGTCCGTGGTGGAGAGGCGCCAGCCCCAATAGAAGATGCCTTCAACCGCTGAGCACGAACTCCAGTCGATATTCCTCACAGTAGGTTGGGGGGAAGGGGAAGCATGGGAAACGTCTGGGCGGGTGGCCATTGCGATTCAAATGCAGGGGATGCCAGCAGCGAGCAACTGGATGCAGAGCTGTAGTCCTCAACCTCCTTTGCCGATGGTAAAACCAGCAAACTTCCAACACGAAGCTCTTTGTTACTCCAATAAGAGAGAACCCCGGCTCCTATCGCCCAGCATTCTCCCTTTAGTGTACGATGCAACATCGGCACTCATCAGAAATGCGCTCCCTCATATATGCTTATCGCTGGTATCCACCTCGTTCAGCTTCTGTAATGCCCATGTGTAGTCGTCTCCCTATCGCTGTGGTTTAAAAATAACATATTTAGTTGAGGCGAATTAAATAAACGTGCGTCAAGGCCGTTTTGTTGTTTATGGGCACAGAGTTTT
Source organism: Trypanosoma equiperdum (assembly GCF_001457755.1). NCBI lineage: Eukaryota > Euglenozoa > Kinetoplastea > Trypanosomatida > Trypanosomatidae > Trypanosoma > Trypanosoma equiperdum. Next base: position 3,160 of record NW_027124914.1, on the reverse strand, counting down.
GCAGGGAATTAGTTGCGCATAAGATTGAAGGGCATATGGGGTAAGGAGGCAGGGGATTCTGAATGGTGACCTAAAGATATCTTGAATTGGTAAGTGCAAGTGAGAGCAGACTCGTCGTGTTGCCAAACTGGCTTGTAGGATGTAACCTCATCGTGCAGTTTGACACTGGAGTTGAATTTGTGTGGAAGACTACCAACATGAGGCAGAGGAAATATTTCTTGAGGTGAAACTAGATGGTGATGCAGAGCTATGGAGAAGTAGCCGAGGTAAGGGTGACAGCGAAGGTGATGATACTGAGGTGGGTAATTAGGTCACTCATGAGAGTATTGTAACTGGGGGTTTTACACTATTAATTTTATCACTTATTTGTACGCTTTAGTTTGCC
>NW_027124914.1:2402-2765 GCF_001457755.1 Trypanosoma equiperdum | reverse complement strand
ACCTATTATATTATGTTTTCTTTTGTTTTTTTTTGCTTATTTGTTTCTCCGTCTATGTGGTAGTATATATGTGTATTTATGTTCATGTGTTTGTTAATTTCTCGTGAGATGTGAATGTTTTAATTTATCTCATGTAAACTTGTTTTGTTTCTAGATAAATAATGAAGGTGATATTACTTTTTTCTTGCAGTGTATCTGGTAATATTGGGTGCTGTCAGTAAGGCAGTGGTGGAAGGGGAACCTTCCGGCAAGGCCATGACCCTCAAGGGGGCCAAAACGTTATGTAACCTCAGTCATACCTTGAGGTTGGTGAGTGCTAAGACTCGGGACAAGCAAAAAAAAGCGCCGGCAATGGTCGATAAA
>NW_027124914.1:2249-2392 GCF_001457755.1 Trypanosoma equiperdum | reverse complement strand
GGTGTAAAGGGGAGGACATGGAAAGCAATAGTACAGGGTTTGGAGAAGATACGGGTTGTTAACGGAGGTGATATGGAAGGTATAAAGAAAACATATGGTGAAATGGAAAAGATAATGAACACAGACAAGGCTCTGCAGGTAAC
>NW_027124914.1:1219-2239 GCF_001457755.1 Trypanosoma equiperdum | reverse complement strand
GATGCAGAGCTATGGAAGAGTAGCCGAGGTAAGGGTGATGAAGGTGATGATACTAGGGTAGATTATGATGGAATTACTCATTTGAATATGGAAACTGGGGGTTTTACATTATTAGTTTTCTCTCTTATTCTTATCTTTTAGTTTAATATTACATTACCAAATATGTTATGTTATGTTTTCTTTTGTTTTTTTCGCTTCTTTGTTGCTGCGTGTATGTGGTATAATATATATGTGTATTTGTGTTGATGTGTTTGTTAATTTCTCGTGAGATGTGAATGTTTTAAATTATCCCATGTAAACTTGTTTTGTTTCTAGATAAATAATGAAGGTGGTATCACTTTTTCTTGCAGCGTGTCTGGCAATATTCGGTGCTGCCAGTAAGGCAGTGACGGAGCAGCCTTCCGGTAAGGCCATGACACTCAAGGGAGCTGAAACATTATGTAACTTCAGTCATACCTTGAGGCCTGTGGGTGCTAAGACTCAGGACAAACAAAAAATGCGACAGAAATGGTGGATAAGTTTCTGGGGTGGAGACATCGGCATGGTGTAAAGGGGAGGACATGGAAAACAATAGTGCAGGGTTTGGAGAAGATAGGAGTTGTTAATGGAAGTGATATGGAAATTATGAAGAAAACATATGCGGAAATGGAAAAGGTAATGAACAATACAGACAAGGCTCTGCAGGTAATGGATACTAGTTTTTTAAACATTGTAAGAGTTTCCTATCATGTTGTGAATGCATCACTGTCAATAGGGCAGGTGTTGAGGGACTTGGTGGTGATGTTTGAGAAAACTAAGGGAAGTGGAAACAATTGGTGCTGTTTGGTGAAGGAGAAAACTGCCTCTTCAGGAAATGGATGTGGAAGTGGTGGTGGTGGCGCTAAATACGAAGTGGCCGAGGCTCTAGAAGAGTGTAATATGTCTGTTATAAATGATATGTCAGATGATGGTGTACTGGTTACGCTAGATAAATACAAAACTAACGATGAAGTTGAGCTTACAACCGATAACAGCGCGAAG
>NW_027124914.1:552-1209 GCF_001457755.1 Trypanosoma equiperdum | reverse complement strand
ACCTACCGTAAAGATTCTGCCGTTATCCTGAAGTCTGGTGATATGGTGCTCAAACGTATCAACAATTACACTTTAGTCAGAGACGGATACGAAACAATTACAAAACAGTACCGTGATGTAGATCCAACCCTTATTTCCTTTTCTGTGCATGAAAATAAGCTAAAGGAGTTGTTGACTCAGAGCCCGATGGTGCGTAGGTTTTTAAAGGAAAGTGGGAGGAAACGCAAGGGAACTGTCGATGACGACGATATAACGGATGAAGAGGGGTTCACAATGAGGAAGCAACATACCCTAATGGGTTTAATGGCTTTTGCAGCAGTTTTGGTTATGTGATTCAATGTTATATTTTATGCGACATTTTCCCACTGTGATTATACATTTGTCATATCTGCTTTTTTTGTTTGACGATGTGTATGTAATTTTTCTTTCATGCCTCTTCTCGGGTGGAATTGTAGGGAATGAAGGCCGTTACTGTGGGGCTGGTTATTTTGTCATATTTTGTAGCTCTTGTTCTTGCTGAAGAAGACGGTACTTGCAGGCTGGTGGACGACTACCACAAAAAAAATTTACACGAGTCTATATGCTACCTTGAATGTCTATCCGCTGCACTGAACAAGTTGTACACCGAAGGGGAGAAGAGACTCTTTGTGAATGAGC
>NW_027124914.1:0-542 GCF_001457755.1 Trypanosoma equiperdum | reverse complement strand
GAAAAGCTTATATCTTATGGAAATGAAATGGGCGACTTTGTGGCTAAGGTAGGTGGATTGTTTATCGAGGTTAATGAGAGTGTAAGGGCAGTGAGGAATGCATTGCCGACCGCTCTCCTAACAGCGAATAAATATTATACGGCTATTACGGAGATTACAAGAACTGTTTGGGATGATGTTAAGGCTTTAGAGTCTAATGGGGACCAATCCGAATGCAATGGCGAACGATTTAAAGGTGTTAAAGAGTTTCAAGTTACGTGTGGCGATAACACCTGTCCTTTAAGGGAAAATGTGAACGAGAGCAATCTCCAGGAATATAAGGATGGCTGCCTTGATATAACCGTACAAAGTGGTTCTGTTAGTCAATGCCTCAACCTACCAAGAAACAACTTGTACAAGAATGGTGCTGTGAACGAGTCGAAAGATGGAACAAATTGGTATTCGGCTGGAGCAAATTTTTTTCAACTCAAGGTTGAAGTACAAAAAATATTCGCTCCCCTCACCGCACCTTTTACTTCCGGACAGCCACCTTCCGTACTTCT
>NW_027124918.1:396-1012 GCF_001457755.1 Trypanosoma equiperdum | reverse complement strand
ACTCTAGCCCATAGACGCCACACACGGACTGCCCGACGAATATCTAGTTCGAAACTACACCGACTTTTTGGAGGAAAATGGGGACCAATGGAATTCCCACGGACGCAGAACACTGTTCTGCAAGCTCCGAATACGGCAACACGCGGCACAAAGACCAGCCGCGTCGTGCTTGCATACCCTTAATTCCTTTGTATAGCCTTACGCGAATCGCAACAGACCCTCGATAGCACCACTCGCGCCGAGATGCCACTTAAACTTGAACGTGTTCCACAGAGCTGGCTGGCGGCGGAAATTGTGTGGGATTGCCCCCGCGAAGCTTCATGGCGAAGAGACGAAAGCACCAACTCATCCGACCAACGCGATTCCTTCGTTCCTCAAGAGCCACCTCGATGATTGAAAATGGTTCAACGTAACAAGAGGGCGCGAACACTTTCGAGTGCCCAGCCACTGGACATACGGTAGACTCTGAAGCTTTATGAGGAGTGCACACCCGTTCCTCAAATAGAAAGATTGCTCCTGAGGATAAAAATGAGGAGGCGCGATCACCCGGAAGAAAGTAGGCAGCGGGCCGCACGCACTTTAAAGCTCGGTCTGCCATCCCGTGGAAAATTGAGGT
>NW_027124918.1:0-386 GCF_001457755.1 Trypanosoma equiperdum | reverse complement strand
AATGAGGAGGCGCGATCACCCGGAAGAAAGTAAGCAGCGGGCCGCACGCACGTTAAAGCTCGGTCTGCCATCCCGTGGAAAATCGAGGCCGGAACTACCTGAGTGTATGAAACAGTTCGCCGAGGAATTCTACGCGGCTCGGTGTGGAAGCAAAGAAACAAAAAATTAAAAAACGGGTATGGAGGGGCATGGATGCGCATCGACAAGCGCCGTGACCGGCGATGGGGACTACGCGCCCGAGGAATGGGGGATGAGTTTACCGCGAAAACACAAACGAGCGCTGCGAAAACAGAATAATGGAGCCGAAAGCCCCACCTGCAGAGACCGGCTGAAGATGCAACTGAAACCTCCCTCGAAAAGATGGACTGACTGAAAAAAAAAAAAGG
>NW_027124919.1:7700-7939 GCF_001457755.1 Trypanosoma equiperdum | reverse complement strand
ACAGAGAGTCTATTGGCAGCGAAAATGATTTTGCTTTATCATTCTCAGCAATAGAAGAAGCATATGATTTTTACTAAAACAGCAGGCGGAAACACCACCAAAAGAATAAAACAGCACAACGGGGACACAACAAAATATGTTTACGAGGGGAAAATGTCAGAAATAGTTCACGAATACTACTATGTTGTTATAAGATCCAAATTATAACAGCGTTTAAAAAAGGATTCATGTAGAATTTG
>NW_027124919.1:7234-7690 GCF_001457755.1 Trypanosoma equiperdum | reverse complement strand
GAAGCAAGGGAGGTGCGACCTGAGGCCGAATTACCCAGTCTTAAATGGTGACAAAATGAAGTCACGCAGAATGAAGGAAAGAAAAGGGAAACCATGCACGGGAAGAGAAGCAGCGTTATCGTGCAATTCCAAGTAATAGCGAGGCCCACAGATTATTCAGCTGCCATACTGCAGTAAACATCATAAATCTTAAATTTCTAGATACAAATACTGAACAAGAAATTTTAGAATTATAAAGTGGAAAACTTGTGGTTTAACAGCGTGCTTTCTTTTCAAACGTTAAAGAAAAACGAAACAAAACTTCGCACCTAGCAAAGCTTGATGCGGAAAGTTTACGCCGGCGCAAGTAAATAAAAGGAAAGTAGGGCTTAAAAGAAGTAAAGAACCGACAACCAAGAGAATCAAAGCAAGCCGATCAATGTGCCTATTGATAATCTTGCTTTTAAAGGAAAAAGA
>NW_027124919.1:6673-7224 GCF_001457755.1 Trypanosoma equiperdum | reverse complement strand
GAAAAGCACCGCAACGTCACCTCTCCCCCAACGTCATAGCAACAGCCAGGTAATAATAGACTATTGAGTAGCCTTTTGTATTTTTTTATAGCAGATCGAAGATCTTTTTAAAGCCTGCATCAGACGATTGTAAACTTAGGTGACTGGCTGAAATACGGTCTAGGAGTTCGATGAGCAACTGAAAAGCCAACGGACCAACTGAAAGCCTTAGGGTCACAAGATAAAACAAGTAAGCCTGCCGTGCGTTGTGGCAGTAGCCGTATCACTGCTAACCAGCACGACAAATTACGCAACCGCGGATCAAAAAGACAAGTCCATAGAGGAAGCCGAACGCGAGATCACAGACATTTGCACGGAGGCAACGTAGGCACGAGTTTTGATAAACGAACTAAAGCAGTGGTATGAGAGAGCAAGTTCCGCCGTAGATGCCAAAAACCAAGAAATAAAACTGTTCGCGCTCGGAGCCGTACGCTATGCTACTACACCCAAAAGACTGGGTTACAGGGCCCTACCAACGCTCGCTATGGTGGAAGTCGCAGCAGCCACGGCGA
>NW_027124919.1:1179-6663 GCF_001457755.1 Trypanosoma equiperdum | reverse complement strand
CAAAGCAAAAACGGCCCAGTCGTCGCTGCGATTCCAAAACTGCAAGCTTGGACGGCGGAGCTCGCTGCACTCAATCTCGAAACAGACTCAGTCCACGGAAAGGCAGACAACCCTCAGTAGGCGCAAAAATCCGTAGGCCTAACGACGAGCGGAACGCAATAGACATGTACACTCACCATAACGGCCTCCACAGAAACCGAAAAAACGTTCGAGCAAACTCCACAAACACTCGCCAAGATACAATCCGTCTGCGCTAAGCTCACAGAACCAAAGGCGCTGAAGCTACGCAGCCTAAGTGCACTAAAGGCCAAAAAAATAAAGGCGGAAGTAGAAATCAAAGGAAAAATATCAGGCGCAGTCGCACTCGTAGTGCGAACAGACGGCTAAGGAAAAGCCAGAAAAAACGAAGGCACGGCCACCGCCAGCGGCATCAACGTTTTCGGGATCAGAACCACAAACGCCGTTGGTGATTTTAGTTCCGGCACAATTGACCTAGCGGATAGTGGGGTTGGAAACGGCAGAACAGGGCAAGGGCCCGAAAACTTCGCGCTACTAACAACCGATGAAGACCTTAGAACAGCGTTCAACGATGCCAAAGCAAGCAAGTAGATGCAAACAGGGAAAATAAAGGACAGGAGACTAGATAACATGGCAAGCAGCACGGCAATACAGGTTTTCGCGCGATATAGCAGCGAAGAAGAAGTAAATAAGGCAGAGAGCAAGAAAGATCCCACAAAAGAAGCTAAAAAACTTTTTTTCTGTGCCACAATCAACATAAAAACAGTGTTCAGAGAACAACTAAGCAAGGACACGATATTAATAGGTAGTGGTGATAGCAAAATAACAAGAACAGCGGAGGAACTAAGCAAAAATTACTTTGCGCAAACCTTCGCTCACTTTTATGCACAAAACCTGCAAAAAGTGACGGTAAACACAACGATTACAAAGAATGATGGAGGAAAAGAAACAGATGAAGCAGACCAAACAGGAGAAAAGGAAGACAGGAATAATACTGGTAAACATGTGTGTAGCAGCTCTCAAAACCAGACGGCTTGTGGAAATGAAAAAGATTGCAAGTGGGAGGGTAAAACTTTCAGAGAATCTAGTTTTCTTTCAAATAAGATATTTTCTCTGATTTTTTCTGCATTTATAGGTTTGGTTTCATTTCAGAGACTTTTTAAAACTTGCTATTTTAAGAGAATATGCGAGATTTTAACACTTATCGTCAAACATTTTTAAAAATATGCAAATTAGAGAATTAAAAATAAATACATATTCGTATTACTATGGCCTATGAGTGTAAAGCAGTAAGGTGATATTGTAAAACGCTCTTTTTTGTTATATTTTGTTTAATTGATTAATTATGTTGTTTTTATGGATATAATTTATGGTTATAATAATAAAAATAATGATGGTAGTAGTAATAATAATGATAACAATGGGAAAGAGGGTAAGTAAAATAATAATTATTATATTTATTGGAGAGAACTTGAGTGTGTATATACGAATATTATAATGAGAGTTGTGATTAGTCCCGACTGAAAACACAGAACAGATATAACTATGACAATAGCAAAAGTGCAATTAAACTGACAAAAAACCTGCAATTTCTTCAATATTTGCTCAGGGAAAGGCCATAATTAGTTGCAGAGCTTGTACTGGGAGGATCGTACCTTGCGAAGATTTTCCCGTATTCTGTAGCCACAAAGTGTGGGGAACAGGGAGAGTTTAACATATAGAGGCTAGTTGGGCTACAGGAAGATGAGTATAGAGGTTTCTTTGTGGCACTACCACTTATCCATGAAGGCTATCGTTAACAGCAGTATAAACACATAGAATTCTTTCAAACAAAACAGAAGCGCAAGAAGTTCTTTTGCATCAAAAAATAGAGTAGGCACAATAACCCATAGTGGCTACTTCACTCAATTGACTTGGTAGAAATTTTAGATAAAGGGAACCATTTCGTTGTTTTCTATATTCAAGCTTTTAGATGTTAAACAAACGATCCTTAAATGTCAGATCTAGTAGATTAAATAAAGGTTACTTACAAAAGCGAAATTGAAGTTATACTAGAAAGTGAAAATTGTCACAAATGAAGCCATCATCCATAATACTTACATCATTTACAGCTTTTGCATCGTTAAGTGTACAAAATAATAGGAAAACCATAACACAAGCAAAGATAGTTCAAATGGAAGAGGAAACAGCATTTCAGCTCCAGATAGAAGAAGCATCTAGGAAAAAAAGCAGCGTAAACTCCTCCTCAATGCACAGAATGTCAAGAAAAAAGCGTGGAATAAATCAAAGAGAGTATCAACTTCATTTAACTACGCAGTTAGGAGCCGTGATTGCGGAAGACCGTATAATTCGGCATTGGGAAGTCCATAAAGAGACTGAAGGAGAGGCCACACATTACTCAAAAATGTATAGATGCTACTTTCAGAGATGGTGATGGCTTTGGCCTTTATTCTAATTGTTGCTCCTGATGTTAAGTGGTAAGTTCAAAATGCAGCAGTTGGTAGAATTACCTTTAGACTTTAACGCATAAATGAAGGAAATAGAGGGGATTTTTTATGCGAGTGTGGCAACGCGGAAGCCTAGGGTAACGGCTGAAGCAGATAATTATAGAAATATAGACATAGAAATGACGGAAGCGTAGCACAAGATAGAATATGAATTCTCTGAGTTACCGAAGCCACGAAATATCCTTAATCAGGAAGCCTTTGAAGTCAGTGCTACAGCAGTAACTCGATAACGTAATCACGGAATCGCTTGCCACTGTTATCAGACGCCTCACAAGGTTAAAACTTAATAAACTCAAGATTTACCGTTTTTAAAAGAATTCAGCAATGAAAAACCAGAAGCTAAATTCACCACTAGTAGTATTCGTAGCTTCGTAGCTAAAATACTAAGAGCGAATCGACGCAGCCGACCCACAATCAGTAACGGCGGTGAAGGACGAATGTGACGAACTTCAATTCATGCTGGCTTTACACAGGCACTTCGACCAGCAGGTAACAACTCTGAACAATGCAGTAACAATGCTAAGCAAAAATGAACGAAAGCTAGAGTTGGCGGCGGCAAAGAACACCAACACAGGGATGGAAAAACCGTATACGTTTCTTAGCGCCATCAACAGCGTGTGCAAAGCACATGCAGAAGCGGCGCTAGCAAAGCAGGTCGACACCTTAAAACAAGTGATCCATGAAATCTCTAAACGTGTAGGCCAACTGCAAACGGCCAGTACAAAAGCGGGACCGGTAGGTGCGGCCTATAAATCAGCAGCACAGGACGGCTCGACGGCAAGCCTAGGAAACAGCCTAGGCGAAGGCTGCAAAGTGATGTTTACTGGAACGAAGCCGGCAATGGCAAAGTGTACCAGCAAGGCAGGAACAACGGACCAAATAAGACAAGCGGGTGCAGAACTAAATCAAATGGAGAATATACCCTACAGTCCTGCAGCACAAATCCTGGGCTATAGACTAGCCGTCACAATCCAAAGCAAAAGCACACCAACAGGCAACACGAAACTGACCAACAAACAGGGCTGCGGCGACGACACAACAGCGAGCAACAACGGTAAAGGCATAACAGGCATAACCCACGAGGCTCACACAGCCAAGCCTGGCAAACGAGGCCTAAAGAGCAACGGCGGCTGCAAACAACCAAGCAGCACAAAAGTGGACGACTCGTTCAACCCGACAAACCTTGCGTACGCCATCTGTCAAGCAAGAGCAGTAACAATTCCCAACGCAGTAGATGTAGCAACACAAAAAGTAGCAGATTTAACCAGCGACTCTGTAGCACAACAAGTGGCGCTAACTCTGTTAAAAAGATCTGCCGCCACCTCAACAGACGCAGCCGAAAAGGCCGTAACAGACTTTCTTGGTCCAAAACACACACAAATACATGCTACATTTTTTACTCCACTCACAAAAGTGGACACAAATTTGAAACTCGATACGGAGACGGCCCCAATAAGCATCGAAGCTGCAAGTAGTGAAGGCAACTTTGGCAAGGCCTTAGCCATATTCATAGCAACAGCAAAACAGCCTGCGCTGCTAGGAAGCAAAGAAAGCCAGACAGCCGACAACAATAAGGAAGCAGATGCAACAGAAATAACAGGAAAAAAGAAAGACTGACATAATAAAGCCGCAACTGAATGTGTAGCCACCGAAGAGAAAGATTGTGACAAAACAAAGTTTAACTGGAACAAGGAAAAAAGTGAGTGAAAAGTTAAGGAGGGGGCGGCTTTTATTTCTTATGTGATTAAGGCCCCCTTTTACTTGTGGTTTTGCTTTTATATATAATTTTTTAATTACTTTTTCTCCAATTTAAGAATTTTATAATATTTGAAAACATTTTGTATAATTTAAAATCTTTTAACATTTTTTGATGAAATTGTGCAAAGTATTTAATGATTAAAAGTTTTTAAAAATTAAAGAACAGAATAATTGTGAAAACAGTGTATGGTAGCGGTGTAACGATTCAAAGTATTGTATTGTAGGTTACAAAAAATGACTAATATTATGAAGTTTCTTTATTTTGCTTATTTTGTGAATATTGGTTAGTGCTATAATAGCAGTAATAGTAAAAATAATAGAAATAATAGTGATATTAGGAGTGTGTTGTGAGTGAAGGCATGCTAATATTATAATTTGGTGATTCTGAAACTTGAATGTAGTGGTAAAATATAAGCACTTAAAACATTAGAAGTGGTAAAATTAAAGTAAGAGAGTGAGTAAAGAAATAAGTGCGAGGAAGTGGGAAAGCATGAGGAATTTTAAAAGAAGAGCATGAAATGAAGTAAATAGAGTATGCGCAGAGCCAAACAAAAATATGATTGTGGGAATCACTATACACTGGATGAAATGGGGGATGTGAAATAGATAAAAAGAGTCTAGTGCACATGCAAATTAGAGCCTTTACGTGTTACACACAAAAAGAGGAAAAAGTATATAAAAAAATAAAGAAAACACAGAATACAACAGCTGATTAAATGGCAGAACAATAGTAATTTTTTAAAAGTATATAGAAAAGGGTCAGTGGTTCCCCTTATTTCACACAGAAATGGATAGCTACTATTGCAAAGATGACTGTACCAAGAACATTAGGAGTGGTAACTCATGAAACTATTGTTATGGAAGTCTTACAATAAAAACAGATAATTGGAGTTTATCTATGACAGTAAACTAGTCATATTCTTAGTATATCTGAACCCCACAGTGTGCATATATACTACCATTGCCATAGCAATGGATAAAAAAGCTATGTGCAAAATAAACGGCAACAGCTGAATGCGTGTACTACGCGGCAACAACTGTAATTGAAACTAATTTCTATAACAACCACGCAAATACATACACAAATGTTGGCTGTAGATATTAAGCATACAGCATTAAACAACTATATCATAATAATATAAAGGCATTTCATATATATGTGTAAACATGGTTTCCTCAGCTGAACACCCTACAAGTTCAG
>NW_027124919.1:818-1169 GCF_001457755.1 Trypanosoma equiperdum | reverse complement strand
GCTCTTATTTTTTTCCATAGCATTTTCTCAAATTTCAAAGGTGTATTCGGTAACGGTATTTGCTATCTTGAAAACTTTATTACTACCGCTGCTATTACATTTAGTGTTTGTAAGAGCTGTATTTCTTAAAGATGAAGAAGTAAATAGCATAACAAAGAGTGTTCCTCGAAAGCGCAGAGTGTTTGTGGTTGCAGTCCAAACGCATGCAACTCAAGGATGGTGTAGAATGATATTGAGTACCAAACTAAGCCATGTTGAAATTATTACAATTGCTATGGGAGGTTTGTATAGCCATGTGAAAAGACCTATATGGGTTATGGAGTTTTTGGAAAGACAGAATTTAAGTTATGA
>NW_027124919.1:0-808 GCF_001457755.1 Trypanosoma equiperdum | reverse complement strand
TTATACAAAATTATGCAGATAATGAGAAAACATTTATGGAAGAACATAGTTACAAGAAGCATGCATAGAGATATGTTATTGTTTTTTTAACGTAGGTTACAGAAAAGAATAGGACAAAAAGTTACCTCATTTACTAAAGTCACTTCCTAGTGGAAAGCCTTATCTTAGTGGTGGAGGTTTAATAGCAAGAGTCTTAGCATTTAAAAGGTTTGAATATGTATTTGGAGAGTTATTAAAGGGAGCGTGGAATTGTGGTTGGAACAAAGTATTTACAAACATTTGCTGATTTAGAGTGTTACACAGGAAGAAGCTGTTGGAGAGAGATTTGTTTTGAGAGAAATGATTGGATTGGATTATGAGGAGAGATTTTGTACTATTACAAATAATGGTGAAATTGTAAAGGCTCTATTTATTCATTTTCCTGGGCAGCCAATTGCATGGGAAGGGAAAGTAAAATTGATTGTGAAAAGTTATATTTGGTATAGAGAGTTGAAAGTAAAAAAAATTAGTATTGAAAGTTTAGAAAAATTCAAACGTATGCGGTATATGGAGTAAATTGGATTTCGAATATGAAAGTTTTGCAGTGATGCTCTTAAAGAGAGTGATTTGTTTAGAGCAAGGGAGTTGTGACGAAAGAAGAAACATATGTTAGCATATTTTCCATAAGGAAGTGCCTTTGCACTAAGGCCGCAATAAAAATATGAGGGTGTAGCGCGCAACGACACCAAGCAGAACAACTAGAATGACAATATTGACAGCTGTTTTACAAAAACGGTCCGGCAGTTATGAACAGGATATCTGCAGGTTC
>NW_027124922.1:0-1027 GCF_001457755.1 Trypanosoma equiperdum | reverse complement strand
CACCACCGGCATTCACGGAACCTACCCCAACTTCACTTAGCACCGACGAAGACATGTCCAAATACTATAGAATCCATGTCCTCGGCCAAGCACCAGACAAGTTAACGGAGGTACCCAACCTTGCACAAACGATAGCTTCCGCCTACAAACAGGGCGAAGAATTAAAACCTGAATACGGAAAGAAATTCTCACAAACCGACATATACAACCCTACTAGCAGCACTCCACCAACAATCAAGCTGGACCAGGTAAGTGCACTCCCTGATCTGATAAGCATCCTTCTCCATTACCGACAGAAGAACCAGGAAAAGTTAAAGGATAAAATTGCTCAATTAGAAAAGCGAATTAACAAAGAATCCTAAAAAACTCCAGATAAAATTTGCAATGACGTAGGCGAAAAAAATGAAACTGGTTGTAAAAACACATCAGGGTGTCACTTTGTTTCTACAAATCCCGAGGGGACAAAGTGTATCTTAAACCCAGAAGCTGCTAAAAAAGTAGCTGAAGAAACAGAAAAAGAAACAGCGAAACATGGGAAAACGACAAACACCAGATGGAGCAATTCGTTTGTCATTTATAAAGCACCTCTTTTGCTTGCATTTTTGGTTCTGTAATTGGGCTTGTAAAAATTTAAGCTCAATCTCATGAAATTTATGAAAATTGATATTTTCGGGGAATTTTCTAAAAATACTAAAATATGATAAATTATATGAATTTTCCATGGAAATGTACAAATTGGTGAAAATATTAAGAATTGAGAATTATTTAACAAATCTGTATGATAGTAACCTATTGGTGTATAATAATAAGATGATAGTTTGTGAAAAACGAGCGCTATTCTAATTTGGTTTATTTTGTTTACTTTATGTTGATTGGGTGACTCTTAATAGTAATATAGTAATAGTAACGACTATTAAGGATATTATAACAGTAATAGTAATATTATAATAAGGGCGGCGGTGATGATAAAACGGAGAGCCAATTTAGATTCACTTAAAACAATGGAAAAGAAACAATGGGAATAGGC
>NW_027124923.1:0-1712 GCF_001457755.1 Trypanosoma equiperdum | reverse complement strand
AAGGCTTTATTCATTCACTTTCCAGGTCACCCGATTTGGTGGGGAGAGCAAGACTGATTGTTGAAAAATCTTACTTGTTACAAAGACTTGGAAAAAAGGGAAACTTGTGGAAGATTGAGGGTTACTTTGTGGATTAAAGGAAATTAGATTTTGAATATGGAAATATTTGTAGTGGTGCGTTTAAAAAAGATGAATCGTTAAAATCACAAAAAACTGTAACAGCCAGTAAAGGCGTGAAATTCTTGGAACTATTAACCATAAAAACACACAAAAGCAACTTAAACGCAGTGTCGAATTTCCACTCTGAAGCACTTGCGTTACACAGAACTAAAACATTACGTGGTTTGAAAAAGCCAACTATCGAAACAATCTAGGTAAGCCCCAATAAACTTGTGCGCTGACGGAAAACTACTCCAATGATCCCCATTAAAAGTAAACAACTTACTAGCAATCAGGAAGCTGACAACAAGCCATTTTCTGACTTGACACAAAATCAAAGTTATTCACTGCAGGACAAGGTAGAGAGGTTATGAAGTTTTTATTTTTACCCCTGCTAGCATTAGCTTTGGCAGCAGCACCAGTTTTAGCCAACGTCGAAGCAGGTGACAATGCAGCAGAGTTTCACGCGGTCTGTCACTTGATTCAACTCACAGAAGGCGAACCTCAGGTACCAGCACCGTCAGCTGCCTACGATCAAGCCATTCAAACGATACAAGATATGAACATGAGCAAAGCACAAGCCGCATGGCAGGACATGTTTAAAAACGACGACGGCTCAGACAAACAGTAGAACAAACGGCAAGCAGAAAGCAAAACAGACCCAGCAGACTGGGCTGAACAGTGGCCAGAATGGACGGCGGCTGCAGAAAGGGTAAGAAAAGCCGCCGCAGGAACGTCAGAGCTAAAGGAGAAAGGCTTTCTCTCCATACCAGCCAATCTCAAAGAACTCACCAAAGTGAGATTAGACACGACGCTAGCAAAGCTCAAAAGCTTAAGACAGGTCGCTGATGGACAGCACAAGGAAGCCGCCAAAATCACACCGGCTACGATCAAAGCAAAGCTAAACAATGCTATCTACGGCGTTCCGCAAGGAACATCACAATACAAGGTAAGCGCCTGAGGCAGCGACCCAAAACCCAAAGCAAGCCAATGCAACACAGGAGCGACAGCAGGAGGAAAGAGCACACTAGCTCACACGCTACTTTGCCTATGCCTAACCGTCAACGGCGAGGAGGCGGAACAGCCGTGTCTGAAAGGCCGAACACTCACAAACGACTGGAAGGCACTAGAATCAAACATCAAAGCAACATATGACGACGTACGAAAATACTGCCCAAAAGGGTAACGCAAGGGAGTCACCGCCAGCAACCTTAAAAAACGCGTAGCCGACGTGATTAAGCTGATAAAAATAAAAGGCGCAAACGCATACCTAGGCCATTTTGTAACTACCAACTGCCAAAACGCATCAAACCAAGGCAGCTGCGTCCAGTATACTAACACCGCGAACGACCCACAGCAGACCTTCAACCAGCTAACTTGGGTGACAGAGATACTGAGTGCTGCAGCTTACATTGAAAAGGTAGAACATGCAGCAGAAGCGGCAACACAGCTGGCACAGGTTACACAAGCCGAAGTACAAGCGGCACCAAAGGTACCATCGCTGTAATGCCATTTTTTTTTTGAATTTTTAAAAATTTTCTTCGTGCCTTCGT
>NW_027124924.1:2613-2720 GCF_001457755.1 Trypanosoma equiperdum | reverse complement strand
TTATTTGCTGTTTTAATGTTGGGCATAGAAAAAAAGATAAAAAATTAAATCATTTACTAAAATCACTTACTAGTGGAAAAACGTTTCTTAGTGATGGTGGTTCGATA
>NW_027124924.1:2346-2603 GCF_001457755.1 Trypanosoma equiperdum | reverse complement strand
TGTTGGGCATAGAAAAGAAGATAAAAAATTAACTCGTTATCTGAAGTATCCTCCTTGTGGCAAACATTATATTAGTGTTGGTGGTTTGATGGCCAGAGTTTGGGTGTTTAAGAAATGAGGCAACGCCTTGAGCGAACTGCTACCAACAAATGATGGCTGGTGGTCAGAACAGAGCATTTAAAAGCTTTCACAAATATGTTGTGTTACAAAGGAAGAAGCTGTTGGACGTATATTTGTCTTGCTCAGAAGCATTATTG
>NW_027124924.1:539-2336 GCF_001457755.1 Trypanosoma equiperdum | reverse complement strand
TTGTGAAAAATCTCAGTTGTTATGAGCAGTTGAAAAGAAGAAAATTTATTATGACAGACCTTGGGTAAAGTTCAAACTTATACAATAAATGGAAGGAAATGAAACTTTGAGTGTCGGGGAGTTTGTGGTGATTCTTTTGGAGTGTGGAATATGTTGAAGGCTAAGGGTTTGTAAGACACAGCAGCGATCAATAAAGTGCTAAAAGCTGTACATGGTAGAAAAGAGTGAACGTTTCTACACAGTAGTGTAACACAAATAAATGTTATGACGTTAGGTGAAAACATTTCACCCATGGTTTGACCCGACCTGAAAGCAAAAAATCCAAAGTTTAACAAACCGCTCTGGCATAAAAGTTCATTTTACGAATCCCAGGAACCAACTTCCGGAAACTCTATAAGCTCCCTTTTCTTTTCTTAGCGAGCGGCCAACAATTTCAATTTCACATGAAGCCGCTAACAGATAGAAAATGCCACCCCTTCACTGCCAACCAGACTACTATCTTCCTTTGTGAGCACGACGGCAGACTAGGCTTTACTAGGGACACAATGGCAGCAGAATCTGCTTTGAAGCTGATAGTATTAGCTATTTTCCTAGCAGCCGGACGGGCTCGTTGCGTCAACATAGGCGCCGGAGACAATGCCAGATACCTCGCCGCCATCTGTCACTTGCTGCAGCTAGCAAAAGGGACTCCAAAGCAAGACACCGATGTAGCAAACTTTATTTCTAGTTTAAACAGACTTGAGGACATTAACATGACACTAGCCGGCGCGGCGTGGCAAGATAACTTTTACGACAAGGAAACCGAGCTTTCCTGGGAAGCAGCAAAGCAGAAAAACAGCAAACTCCCTGACGACTGGCAGGCAGCCTGGGACAACTGGGCCGCTGCGGCGGAAAGAATCAGAGCAGAAGGCAACGCCAAAAAACTATATATTGAAAAAGAAATTTCGGAGATGGCGGATTACCAGCTTGCAGCGGCTAAAGTCAAAATAGCAATACTACTCAACAGATCAGACAAAATTTACGACAAAATAAAAGTCGAAAAAAACGCAGTAGACGAAGCAAGCGAGCAGAAAGTGCGACAAGACTTAAACAAAGCAGCGTATGGAGTGCCTGAAGGGACGGGAAAATATACAAACGGCCAAAATAACGACAACTCCATAGGCAACGCGGCGACGTGCGGTAACGGCGGCAAACACAACAATATCCAAACTTTAGTGCAGACCTTGCTTTGCCTCTGCAGACCACACAAAACCAACAAACAGGACGAAGCCTGCATCAAAGAGAAAGCAGTAACACTTGACTACGGCGGCCTTAATGGCGACGGCACCATAACGCATTTGGGAGAGCTGTTAGACTTCTGTAGCATAAACGCAAAAGCAGAAGTCGATGCCCATGCTATTACAGCCGGACTCAACCAGCTAAAAGGGCTAATCACAGTTATCGGGGGCACCGGATACTTAGGGTGGACAGGAACAACACCGGCATGCACGGGCCAGAGTGACAGCGGGATGTGCGTAGCGTACGCTTCTTACGTAGCAGCCGGCGACGGCAAATTAAGTGAAATAGACTGGGTCAAAACACTAAAGGCAGCGGCAGCCAAGATGAAAAGGATGGAAAACGCGGTGGAAAAGTGGCACACCTTAGACCAGGCCCTAAAGGACAACAAAGCAGCGGCATGGCTAATACCAACGGAAGTGTCAATACTTAACAAACCAATCGGGGTTTCCAATAAGCAAACACCAGACCAGGAAGCAACAGCCGCCATTAACTCAGGATGTGCCGACCGCCACAACAACA
>NW_027124924.1:0-466 GCF_001457755.1 Trypanosoma equiperdum | reverse complement strand
TCAATGATAAAAACGCTTGTAAAAAAATGAACGAGGGGGAAAAGAAACCTGTTTGTGCCTGGAAAAAAGGTGACGAAGGTGACAAGGAAAACGACGAGCTTAGGTGCCAAAATGGTATTTTTCTAAACAACAAGAAAATTTTCTGATTGCGGCTACTTTAGTAGCATTTTAGTATTTTTAAGATTTTCGCTAAATTTTATGAATTTTATGAAATTTTTTTCCATTTTGCTATATTTTAATTCTTTTGTAAAACTTTTGAAAATGGTTGAAAAATTTGGCAATTTGTACGATATGCATGATATTGGCCGATGGGTACACGTATTGGGTTTATAAGGTATGAAAGGTAACTGATCTTAGTGAATATTGTTATTTTGATTTTTTTTGTTAATTCTATAAATGTTAGTTGCGTTATAATAGCAATTTTATGATAATGATAGGATGGTGTTGTGAGTGTGTATATACGAAT
>NW_027124928.1:11635-12934 GCF_001457755.1 Trypanosoma equiperdum | reverse complement strand
TAATAATAATAATAATAATAATAAGAGAGTGTACATATACTAATACAATAGAAAAACGTTGACCAAAAACTGGAAACAAGAAGTATAGGCGCTTTAAACAATAGAAAGGGTGAAATGGCTGTAATTGGGTGATAGGAATGCTGAGTGGTAAAGAAAAATGGCACAAAGACAATTATTAGGAAAAAAGAGTGCAGAGAAGAAGAGAAAGAGGGATGAAGATGAAATATTAACAGTTTATAGCAAAATATTACGATCAGTGTCATCATAATATACACGGTTAATGATAGAGGAGGCTGTATTCAGTATACAGGTTAAATGAAGTCGCTACTTTTTGCAAAGCATGAAACAAAAAAGATGAAAAGGAAGAAAAATACGTAGTATGATAAAGTGATGCATGAAAGCATAGTGTGAAATAGTATAGTCAATTATCGATCCACACATTTTACTAAAGTGGGTTAGATAGAAGCGCAGAGGTGATGGTATAAAAAGGTGTAGAAATGGTTAAAAAGCCATGATGATTGGAGTATCGTGAAGGTTCAAGATGGGTGGGGCGGCTGACAAAGAAACTAGTAAACTTCTTACTGTATTTTAGTGAATCAGTGACTCAAAACTGAAATTACCATTAAAATGTATAGAGAGAGACTGTTTATTCAACAACTGACATGCATGTGGCTGAAGCTAACTTTGAGAACAAAAAAGTAGATAAATGGTGAAAGATAAGCTTCTGTCACCGAGTTTACACCATTTTACAGCCAAATAACATCAATACAAAGTCATTAATTACATTTGTAAACACTTTTTACTTTACCAAACACCTTAGTAAATAAACTCACTTTTTTGTTTTAATTTTTCTACAATTTTATAAGATATTTAAAGTTTTCATTAGTATGGTATTAGTATTTTATGAATTATATAAGATGTATCTATGCAAAACTATGTTGTTTAACTTTTATTGTTATGAGTATTAATCTACTTGTGTCGGTATGCAGCTTGTTTGGTGAGGGTGACCCTATTTCACTAGAAGTTGTTGAGGATGAGTGTATTAAATTTGTTTCGAAAGATGTAAGGATGATTTGGAAAGCCGACGATTATTTGGTTGTAGCTGGAATACCTTCCATAGATAATGATGGGAGATTGAGAAGGCGCAACCTTCAGAGGGAAACGTGTTGGAGTTATCCCGAAGCGGCAAGGAAGGTAAATAATTTTACTGGAAAGTTGTCTGTAGTATATACCCTTTCACCTCATACAAATAGCAATTGCGAGCTCAGAGTAATCGCTGAAGAAGAGGCGGAGTTAAAG
>NW_027124928.1:11380-11625 GCF_001457755.1 Trypanosoma equiperdum | reverse complement strand
TTTTACCTGTTTGCGATGTGAATCCAACAACATATAAAAAAGTTGGAGATGCGGGTAATTGGGGGTGGAAAGCGGAACTCACGATGAGCAGGAAGACGTATTAGTGGTTCAAATTTGCAGTTGAAATATTTAAACCAACTATTTCCTATATAATGAAAGCAGATGATGATATTTTTATGAGGGTGCTATTGTATGTAAAATATCTGGAAGTGCTTCCAAGGGATAGATTGAATATGGGGAGGGCG
>NW_027124928.1:9269-11370 GCF_001457755.1 Trypanosoma equiperdum | reverse complement strand
GTTAAGTTACGAAATTTAGAAGCATATATTGATTTTAGACCACTCAATAAAGACATAATGGTTGGCGAAGTTATAAGAAATAAATTTAAATTTAAGGGGTTATTGACTGTGGATATGCAGGATTGTCGTCATGTAATGCATCCCGGTAGATAATTTCAAGAAATAAAACCAGCAAATACAATAGGAATTCATCATATAAGAGAGACAGATTATGCATTTTTAGTGGAATTATGGAAAAAACTGGACTCACCACGGCGTCAGGAACAGAGAATAACGTATTTGCAACCGTTTTTGGAGAAAGCAAAATGATTGCACTCTAAAATAAGCACAAGCTGCTGTGCGCAAGCTGATAAACAGGCTTCATAAAGGGGAAATGGAAACGAGAATAAGACCACATTCACCAGAAAACCATAACATCAGAAATGACCACGCAAGTGGCGAATACGAAAAGACAAACGGCCACACAAGCGCTTCTTATCAACAAAGTTTAGGCTCTAGGTCCAAGCAAGCGAGCAACATTATAAACCGTGCACAATTACACTATGCTAACACAAACTTTTTTTATACTGAAGACCCTGTTTCTTATGCAATATATTACGGCCCCGGAAACAGTGGCAGTGCAACCCGGATACAGCGGTGCATAGCACAAAGAATTATGCTGACTCGTTGAACGAGCTCAACGACCGCCAGCCCAGGTTGTAAACAAACTCGAAGCAAAAGCGGCTACGGACACGATTGCACTATTTAACATGACGTTCAGCGAAGACAGCTGGCAAAGGCTTTGCGCATAAGACACCGAAAACAACAAGTGGGAGAGGGTATAAGTCAAATACACTGACCAGGGACAAAAAACAGACTGGGCAAAAAACTTGGAAAACTGGAGAAAAGTGGCGAAAGACCTCGAGGCCAAAGCAAACGACGACGCATGGAAAGCGAAGCACGCCAAGCCAACCATCCCACACGCTCTACACTTAGCGCAGCGGAACCTAAGGCAACTAGCAAGACAAGCGGCAGCGGAGTACCTGCTGTATCAGACACTGGTAATAACCGCCAATGCTGCCGACATCACAGCGGTGCTCATAAACCTAAGCTCAGCCCTTAACGGCGCCACCGCTCAATTGACGAAGCCGGTAAAGCCGACAGACTTGGGAATAGCAGCAAGCGCAAGAACAACGGGGATGTCTGGTGGCAACAAAGTCGGACAAAAGCTTCTATACGACCTAGCATGCTTATGCGTAGCGGAAACCAAATACTACAGCAAGGTATGCGTAGAATTGACCGGCAAAAACGGCTGGACCAGCACACAAGGTAACACAATAACCGATGCAACCGCCGCCCTAAACGCCTGTGGCATCACACAGAACCCCAGCTTAACAGCCCGCGCCACAAGGGCAGCGATAGCCAACTGCTACAGCATGCTCGGTAGGCACAGCGACGCTAACTCAAATTCCGCTATACAGGGTAGATCGACAGCGGGGCAGAAATGCAGCGGCGGTGCCGACGACATGTGTGTAAATGCGGGGACTACATAACAACAGGTGACACCACAAAAAACAAACCAATACTATGGGTCGAAAAAATGCTTCAAGAAGTCACGGCACTAGAGAGCAGAGACAGTCATGTGACTGAGGCTAACAGCGTGCTGCACAGGCTCCTAAAGCTACGGGAAGCAGCCAAAGGAGCGTTCGAATTTGCCGCGCTCCTCGCAGAACTTCTTTTGCAACCTAAACATGCGGCAACAGGGAAAACGGACCCACAGAAAAAACAATGCAACCAACGCAAAAGCAATAAAACTTGCACAGCAAACAAATGAAAATGGGGTAGCACAACAGAGCCAACAGGAGACCATTGTAAACCCAAAGATAGAGAAGCGCGGACAAATCAAGGAACAGGAGATGGAGCTTCAGGGGCAGGTACAACATCAGAAAAATGCAAAGGGGAATTGGAACCAGAATTCACCAAGGCTCTTGAATGCAAATGGGAAGACAACAAATGCAAAGATTCAAGTTTCCTCCTAAGAAATTCGCTCTGAATATGGCTGCTTCATTTAAGGAATTGGTAGAATTTTAACGGTTATAAAATTCTAAGGATGTTTTTCCAG
>NW_027124928.1:9014-9259 GCF_001457755.1 Trypanosoma equiperdum | reverse complement strand
AAACATGCAAATTTTGAAAATAAGAATATTTGACATAAAAATAACCTATGAATACAAATAAATGGGTAATATAATACACAATAAGTGCTATCATGGACTCCTATTGGCTTATTTTGTGTGTTTTATGGGTATTACCTGAGGTTACAATAAAAATAATAAGAGAGTGTTGTGAGTGTGCATATACTAATATTATAATAATAGCAGTAATAATAGTAGTAATAATGATAATAATAATAATTAAATAC
>NW_027124928.1:8313-9004 GCF_001457755.1 Trypanosoma equiperdum | reverse complement strand
TGAGTGTGTGTATACGAATATTATAATGAGAGTGCTGCGGACACAATTAAACTTTAAAATAGATGTACTTAGAATAATTGAAAGTGATCAATGGGAATAAGTAGGTATACGAGAAAAGGAAGGAAAAAGGAAAGGAGACAAAATGTGCTCAGATTCAAACGACAGTATGACGATGGTCATTATTATACAGAAAGATATGATAGAGGGGTTGATGAGGTAGAAACAATGTGCAGGCCTAATAGAGTTAGAGCGTCACTCGCCCCACCACCATCACAGAAATTTGTGATATATGAGTATTAAAGAAAATGTTGGATTTCATATCTCACTATATAGTGGATATATTCTTTGCAGAGATGATTGCAGCAGCGGCAGTAGCAGTAGTTCCAAACGCTACGCTGATGGGGGTCTTATGATGGAAACCGTGTAATTGGAATAGCTAGCACACGGAACTGGTAAAATTCCTAGCATATCTGAACTAAGCAGTGAAACAAGATACTTCCATTAAAATAACTATGCGTATAGGTGAAATTTAAGAAATGCAATAAAGGAGTAGAACTCCTCTAGCGCTCTCGGCACCAGCTGTTGCTAAAACTGAATTATAAAACAAAAACCTGTAGATACCCGTTTAAAGAGAAGCTGCACACACTAAGAATACATTTTTCATCAGATACATCATAACAATATCAAGTCA
>NW_027124928.1:4446-8210 GCF_001457755.1 Trypanosoma equiperdum | reverse complement strand
TGTATTTAAGTACAGTATCTCTTGAAAGTGAGCAAGTAAATAACATAAACAATGTGTTGGTGAATTACACTAAGAAACCCAGAGTATTTGCGGTTTTAGTTCAATCCCATGAAATTCAAGGATGGTGCAGGCTAATATTGAGTGCCAAACTAAGTGATGTTGAAATTATTACAGTTGAAATGGGAGGTTTGTATAGTAATGTTAAAAGGCCTAGATGGGTTATGGAGTTTTTAGAGAGACAGAACGTAAGTGACGAGGATATTGTAATTCATGTGGATGAATCTGATGCTATTGTTTCTGATCGTGATATGTATGAGAATGCGGTGGACTATTTTATATAAAATACAACTGAAAATGAACATAAATTTAGCGAAGAGGATATAGTTAAAGAGCATGTGGAGAGATGTTACTGAGCTTTCAATATTCGACACACAGAGAAAAAGTGGATAAGAAATTACCTCATTTACTAAAATACCTCCTAGTGGAAACCCCTATCTTGGTGTTTGTGGCTTGATAGACAGAGTTTGGGCATTTAGAAAATTTGAATATGCTTTTGGAGAGTTACTAAAGGGAAGTGAGAAATGGTGGTCGGAATAGAGTATCTATACGCCACTGCTAATATGGAGTGTTACACAGGAGGAAGCTGTTTGACAGAGATTTGTTTTGAAGAGAGGAATTATTGGATTAGATTATGAGGAGAGATTTTTTACTATTCCATATAGTGGAGAAGTTGAAGAGACCCCATTCATTCATTTTTCAGAGCAGCTAATTGCAGGGGCCAGATGACAAAATTGATTGTGAGAAATCTTACTTGGTGTGAAGAATTGGAAGGAAGGGAATTCGGTACGCAATATTTGAATTAAATTGAAACTTTTTTGATACATGGAGAGGAATTGGATTTTGAATATATGAATGTTTGTGATGAAGGTTTTATAGAAGAAGATTTTCTTTAAGCTAAGAAAGTGTAAAAGCTATGCAGCTCGCCTGGTGACTGCACCTAATGCTGTTAATGTGGCATGACCACAAACGTTAGACACGATTTCCTGTTAGAAAATATAAAGTACCTCTGCATCGACTAGCGGAAAGTGGCTCCACAGGCAACATCTGTAACTTAAAGCGAATACAACACAAAAGGAAGAATAGTGTAGTGTAAAACAAACGAATAGTGCTTTGAGAAGCTGGAGAAGATGCCAACACTTCATCGCCAACTTCTGTGGTTTGTAGGACTGTTTACAAGTCTCGCTGAGCCGGCGGGAGAAAACGTCAGACAATTCTACGCCTTGTGTACAGCATAGCAAGCTGCACGAGCACCCCTGGATTAACCACAAACAGCAGACGACAACAAAGTGGAAGCAGTTCCGGAAACCATCAAAGCACTCTACGCGACAGCTACACCAGACCAGTACTTCAACAATGAAACGTATGGCCTGTTCACAGCAAAAGCGGAATTCGACGCGATCAAAAACACTCTCAAAAACACAAAAACAACAGACGAACAATTAGTTTATAAAAGAATCCCAGAAAAGCCAACAAAAAAACCGGCAGAAACTGCTCTAGAAAGGCTGTACAACAAAACAGACCAACTAGTAACTGCTGCAAACGCCAAAATCAAAAATATAAAACAAAAGCACACAGAAGCGAGACAACAACTCGAACAGACGCTAGGCGGCAAAACAGACGCCAGCACCGTCTCTTCTGACGACTTTACAGGACGTCCAAACGGTTGCACGCCAACAGCCGCTAACAGTGCCAAGCAAACTTTACCGCAGGCGCTGGTATGCCTTTGCTCGGCCAGCAGCAACGGAGGCGGCATATGCGGCGACGGCATCGGCGACACAACATACGGCACCAACAGTGCGAGTACAGCAGCAGCAGCGCTATACAAGAAACTCGCGACAAAGTGCCCACAACCCAGGACGCTACGAGCGACGCAAAGGAGCCTCACGGCAGCCCTAACCGCAGTCACAGCAGCCATTGACAACCCAGCCTTCACAGGGCATACAAACACGGGGACATACGTCATCGGCAATGGGAATGGCGGCGACTGCGCAGGAGGCGACTCGAACAGCGCATGCGTCGATTATACCGAAATCATGAAAGGCGGCGACATAGCGAATGTAGCTTGGGCAGCAAACTTACAAGCGGCGAGCACAAAGTTAGACGAAGCTAAAAACCTTCAAGCAGAGCTGTACAACCTGCGAACGGCCATCAAGCAAAATGAGAACCTAGCGTGGAAGATCCGCGACACAGCAGATATTGTGGCCGCGGTGCCCCGGAAGACCACACCAACTCAGCAACGGAAAATAACAGAAATCGACTGCGAGAAAAACAAAGAGAAAAAAAACCTGCACAGAAAACAATAACTGCAAATGGGATAGCAGGACAGAGAAAACAGGAAACCACTGCAAACCTGCAGATGGAGAAGCGCAGACAAAAACAGCAGGGGGAGAAGCAGAAAAAGATAAGTGCTCTGCCGCACAAAATGCTGAGGACTGTGCAAAAGTGAAGGGCGATATTCCAACAGGCAAAAAGGCTGTATGTGGGTGGATAGATTATGTCGAAGGCACTGGTCCAGTAACTCCTGGTTGCCGCTCTTCCAGCTTCCTCCTAAGCAAACAATTCGCCCTCAGAGTGGATTCTTCTTTTGTGGCCTTGCTTTTTTAAAACAAATTTTCCCCCTCAATTTTTTCTTGCTGAAATTTGATATATTTTAACACCCTAAATTTCCACAGGAAATTATTGTATTATTTTGACTTCCTGCACCTGTGAATTTTTTTGTTGATTTCTAAAAAAAATCTTCCACTTTTCTGTTGAATGTTTTGCATTTTTTTTAATTTTCAATTTTTTTGATTTTTTAATTTTTTAAATCCCCGAGGACACATTTAAAAAACAGAAAGGCGGGTTATTCGGGTTAGGAATTTTAATTTTTTTATTTTAAGTGACGAAGTGGCCTTTTTTTGATGCGAACCCTAACCCTTATTCAGAAAGCATATTGATCGCCTTTTCGTGACTCTCTTAAACTAACATTTCCAGCATCTGAAATTTTCAACTCTGTATTTTGCGTTGTTTCAGATTTTTTAATTTAATTTTTTTTACCGTTTTGTATTTCGTTGCTTCTACAACGGTTTTTTTTGCAATGCCACTAAGCCTCCTCAGTCCGGTCGGCGCCTCAGCTTTTTGTGTGTGTTCGGCGCCACAAAATGCAGCCCCGGTCTTAATAGCAGCCGAAACAGAGGAAACTTGCTCAACGAAAGGAACAGGAGATAACTGCAAACCCCCTGCAAAGACGTTAAAGAAGAAGGTGGCAAAAAAGTTCAAATTGAATACAGAAGCAACAAAACAAACAAAAAAACAAACGGGAACAGGAAGGACAAGTGCCTGAGTAGATTGCAGTAAACTTGAAACGCAAGAGAAATGGGAGAGGGCCAATGAAAGCCAAACCACCAAAGTTCGCGAATGGAAGGGAGAAACTAGTTACTTATCTGACAAATAAGGTTATAAATGCAGCTCTTCCAGTATTTTTATCAATAAGAAATTTTCTCTTATGGATGCTACTTATGTGATCTGGTAGTATTTAAAGGATATTTGCTCAACTTTATAAAATTTTCTACTTGGAGAGAATTTGTTATTTTACAACAGTTTGGTGTAAAAGTGGCCGATGTATATAAATTAGTAGGGTGATAGAGCGTGTAAAATGAGTTATTCTCTGGTACTTTCTATCTCATAATATTTTTTGATTTTACACATTACTTAGGGTTATAATA
>NW_027124928.1:0-4432 GCF_001457755.1 Trypanosoma equiperdum | reverse complement strand
AATAATAGGAGAGTGTTGTGAGTGTATATATAATAATAATATGGGTGTGATGTGGGCACGTACTTACTTATTTTATAGTGAGGAAAGTGCTGGCAAAGCAAAGTGGAGATCATAAATAATAGCAACAAAATGAATGACATGACTGCAGTGAGGGGAAGTGAGAGAGAGATAGTGTAGGATAAAACGAGTGATATTATTCAAGGATACAGAAAAGGAGAGAAAACGGATTATT
The DNA here is from genome assembly GCF_001457755.1 of Trypanosoma equiperdum. NCBI lineage: Eukaryota > Euglenozoa > Kinetoplastea > Trypanosomatida > Trypanosomatidae > Trypanosoma > Trypanosoma equiperdum. The sequence goes on along the minus strand of NW_027124928.1, from coordinate 4,200 downwards.
GACATCATAACACACAAGTGGTGACGATTGATGTAAAAATGAAGAAGAAACACAGTGCGGTGTACACACAAAATTGAGACACAGCAACTAACGCAAAGAAGCTCTACAAAACACCGAAAACCACTATTGTAAATATTCTTCTAAGAATTCTCATTAAAGTAAATTACTTTTACTTAAAGTACAATAATGAGCATACAGTAATATAACAAAAGACAATTAAACCGGAAAAGGAAGCTTAATTAGTGTAAACGCTAGTTTTTCTCCAGAATTAACTTTTTCTACGAGAATGAAGACAAAACGAAGTAACTTATAGTTGCATGGATCCCTGCACAAAGTGTTAAAAACAGAATCAACTGAGAATGAATGTATTCTCATAATGTGACTGTGCAAGTATAGAAGGATAAATGGCATGGGTTATGACCAGGTGATTTTGGAAATTATATAAAATTAAGACGTCTGGAAGAAGAGAGGTTACCGCGAATTTTTCCATAAATTGAAAATCTTTAAAAACCACAACGCAGAAAAGCGACAAAGATGAACATATTACTAACTAAAAATGTGTATGAAGCATAAATGGAAATAAAAAGAATCAAATGTCACCTTTTAAGACAAGCAAAAAACCTGAAACACTAACTAAAAAATCATTCGTTTATGTTTTAACTCTAAGCAAAGCCGTAGACCAAGACATCAGCCAAAAATATAGACGCTCACTTTTGTGGGCAACGTAAGCAAAAGGCCACATCAAAGCCACCCAGAAGGCAAACGATGGCTGTCTTCATTTCCTTCTTCGCCACAGTAGCCTTTGTGCTCGTAACTTATGAAACCCATGTGCAAGCAGCGAACAAGAAGCCGCTTGTCAAAGCGGCGTGGAACGCCGTTTGCGATGTAGCGGCAGAATTATACGACGTAAGTGAAGCAACCAAGGAGGCAACAGCGTCCAAAAGGAGAGTTGTAGACAAGATGCAACAGCAACTCTTGCGGACACGAATTCTAATTCAAACATTAATAAGCGACCAGGACGTCAAGCGATTCACCACAGTGGCGAAATATCTAGAGACGAAACTAGCAGCGGCGCTGAAAAATTTACTCGGCTCTGACGCAACAACAGCGGAAGATATACTTACGAAGACGGCCTTTGCCAACGGCCACATAAGGGAGTTCTTGGTTATTGCTTCTGGAGCAACTCAGAGCGGCAGCGCAGGCTGCATCAGTAACCATGCAAGCGACGGTGGCAGCGAACTCAAAACCCTATCACAACTCATCAGAGAACATGGACCATGCAAAGCACTGGAAAACGAGAAGCCAACCGGATACGACAGGACGCAAGCGGTGACAGCAACAGGTTTCAAGCAGTTTACTTCTGGTGGAAGCGCCGTGTCAGGCAGTGAAAAAGGCTGCCGACTGCTCACAACAGAGAACAGTGAGGGGTACATCGAAGGGACGCTGGACACGCCTGAAGTCGCCATGGCCGGCGGCCTGCTGACCGCCAGCAGCGCCGGAGGCAAATTCACTGCCCTTGACAACATAGACGCCACCAGCAAGGACGACAAAAACAAAATAATAAAACAAGTATGGGAATCCCTCAAAAAAAAGCCAACAAAAGTGGCCGAATATACAGACGACGACATCAGCACACTAAAGAGTGAATCGACCTTCCAAGATGCTTTCAGATCCATTTTTGGCGCAAGCAAAGACACAGAAGCCGACAGGATCGCAGAGACAATAGAAAAGCAATATCCCAAAAAAGGAAATGACTTTAACAAGCAAATCTGGCAAAGGATAGCGGACACATCCTTAAAATCAGAGATATCTGGACAAGAAAAGGGAACAAAGATAGGGACAATAGACGATATAGGGACCTTGACGGTCATTTTAAGAAATTTCACAGGCGAAAGACTAAAAAAAGAACGCGAGAGAGAACAGCAGAAGTCAGAAACCAAATGCAACGCAGAAGCCACTCAACAAGCTATATCAGCAGACTGCACAAAACTGGAGAAAGCGGAGTGCAAGCCCGACCTGGGATGCAAATATAATTAAACAGCGACTAAATGCGAAAACGATCCAAAAAGCTTGGTGGTGCAAGCAAACCAAGAAACAGGCAAGACAGATGGGGGTGTAAAATGCTCTGATCATAAAGACCAGTCGACCTGTGAGCAGGCCAATGAAGGAAAGGACAAACCTGTTTGTGGACTTAGAAATGGAAGAGAGGACGAAGATTACGAGGATACGGAGAAATGCCGAAATGGAAGTTTTCTTGTAAATAAGAAATTGGATCCGAGTATGGCTGCGAATAGGAGAATTAAGCCTTCAAGGATTCCAGTTTCCTCGTCAATAAAAATTTCTCTGGTGGCGCCGACCACCGCATCAATGTGGTGCCAGGGTTTATTTCTCCGTCCAGGAGGAAGCCAAGCGCTCGCATTAAACCCAATCCAACAGGATTGGGGCAAGAAACAGGCTTTCAGCGAACAGAGAAGAAGCAAGTAGCAGCATCGGCACCCTAGGGTGAAGAAATATATTAGACTGCTTCTTGCGTTTGAAAGTGTACCTCGATTGGGATACATAGGCTTCTACTACTTCTTAGCGAAGATGTAGAACAGAATCCCGGCCCCGTTATTCGTGGAGCCAAATGGAATGCTGTGGCGTTACCTCATGTAAAACGACTTGACTTGGAGAGGCGGCTTCAAGAGGACCACGTTGTATTCTGTTTATTGCGGGAGATTTACTCGGCTTCAGCGGGATCACCGCGCTTAAAATAAGAGAATACCAGCATGTAGCGTTGGAGAGAATTATGCACGGGGCTGGGGTGTAAATCCTAGTGCGAGATGAAATGGAGTGGGGAAAGGGGACATATGAAAAAAGGAGTGCTAGAAAGAGTGACAGCAACGCTGAGATTTTTGGCTGATCTGAATTTGGCAGTCACTTCAGCTTATTTTCTTAAAAAATCGGTAGTTTTTAACACAGCGTTGGAACAATTAGCGATAGAAAGATGGCTTCTATTAGAAGAGGCTGATGCCAACTCGCATCATGTGTTGTGGGACCCACTGTGGCCTCAAAACCTTCCCCAACTTTATACATGTGGAATAAAGCGCGTTGGAGTGACTTCCGAGCGGTCGGTAATAAGTTCATTTTCAACAAGACTTAAAAGAATAATAGAAAGTGCGTATGCGCTAAATGAAGCCATCGCGAGAGGCAAAAGACAAGCAGCCAAGAAAAACATGCCAAAAGGTAAGGGTGTACCACAGCATTTCTGGACAAAGGAATTGAGAAAATCATATAAGCAGATAAAGAAGTGTCGGGATGAAAAAAGGAGAGTTGCACTGGTTAGATGAAGAAAAAAAGTGCTTTCGAACATGGCCTTTCAACGATTAAAGAAAAACGTCTCAAAATTGATAGTCAAAAATCCTGTCAGTTAGAATATCATAGTGTGTATTTACGCCACGCATAGTTTTACATTGAAAGTAGTGGTAGTAGATGAACATCCATTGACTGAGCGCCAACAGGCACAAGCACCGGAAAATATGTACATCAAGCAGTTAAAAAGGCACAAGTGGCACCAGACATGCAATTTCCGAGCACTAGGAGGAGGACCTTCGAGCAAGTCGAAGAAGCTGATGCGGAAACCGCAGTAAAAGAGCTCTCCTCTGGAACTGCTCCGGGGGACGACGAAGTTCATTGCGAAGAACTCAGAAAGCTTGGCATGATTGGTAAAAAGGGTTTGTTGATACTATTTAAATTTAGTCTGAAAAACAGTCAACTTCCAAAAAAATGGAAACCTTTTATAATTATTCCGCTGCTAAAGCATAATAAACATGAGGCAAGCATGGCGTCATTCAGACCAGTGACCCTCAAAAAATCCGTAACACATGGAGTAACAGTAGAAAAAAGCAGAGAAAGTATTCATAGATCATGATAGAGCTTTTGACTCTGTGGATCACGGATGTATAACCAAGGCATTACAAGAATTCGTAGTGGAGTTGCACACCTTGTAGCTTGGATAGCGATGTTCTTACAAGAAGGGACAGCACAAGTAAAAGTAAACAACACGAAGTCAGAGGAAATAAAGCTGACATGCGGCATCTTCCAAGGCTCAGTGCTTAGTTAACTACCGTTAATTATAGCAGTAAACTCGATAAGAAAAAGGCTAAAAAGATTAAAGGATTGGTACATGGATTCTTCGCGGATGATCCTACCATAGTGTGA
>NW_027124929.1:1471-1954 GCF_001457755.1 Trypanosoma equiperdum | reverse complement strand
TGCTTCGCGTGAATGATTATGATAATGGAGGGTTGGGAAAGATTGGGGGAACAGATACCTATTTTTTTATTTGGGGGAACAAATGGGCAAAAGTAACGTAAGTTTCCAGCGGGAGTGGTGTGTGTGTGTATGGGGCGGGCTAAGGAAAGATGTAAGTTCGGCATGTGGTATGTACAAGCTATGAAAACGAGTGAAACAAAACGAGTTATAAGGGGGAAATGTAACAACCAACTTTGCTAAATTTCAGGAGACTATTTTTCAAATTTAGTTACAACAAAGTAAATGTCAAATAATGCCAACTATAAAAGAAAACTAAACTAATTCTACTGTCTAATGTGACGAGAATTGTGGTGTGAAACCTAGTAACTGCTTATCATGGCGTCGAATTTCACTTCTCCAGAATCTTTGTTTTAGTACGCTTTAGATGATAGTCCAAAAGAAGGAATTGCAATTATTCTAACTCATCCACAAGCTAGGTCAGAC
>NW_027124929.1:661-1461 GCF_001457755.1 Trypanosoma equiperdum | reverse complement strand
TTGTTAAGAAGGAATCGGACGAAGGAATTTGTCTGAGTATGAGGTAATGTCGATGTTTTTTTCTATTCAATGTAGTAATAATCTTCAAAATTTGTTGGGAACGATATAATATTATTGCAATAAATGCTTGAAAAGTGGAATTATTGATGGATTGCTTTGAAGATAATGGTTCCAATGAACACTCTTATAATGCTTAGAATAGGAAATCTATGAACAAATTACCTTAGCGTCATGTAGACATGAACATTTTTGTAATGATACAACTGCTATTTCACATCTGATAATTTCTATGACGGACCAGTGCCGTTAATCACCGTACAATTGAATTCAGGATAAAAAATGATAAATCAGTGCTCTAATGTATAAAGCAGCGGTCAAGGCAATGTTTCTGCACAAAAAGAGTTTAACAGCCAGCCATCTTCACATACGGATTAAAATGAATGAGCATATGAAACGGAGGATCGCATGGCAATGATAAAATCGAACACTGTGGCAGCGAGACGCAGGGCTGCCCGGAAGCACCGGGTAACAAAGCGAGTTCAGGAGTCGTCGGAAGTGGGAAAAGTCAGAAACAAGCCAAGTAGCGTTTTTTAAAGATCAGCAAACGTAGTACCCGCTCACTTCTACAGCATTCAAAGGAAATGAACATAGCGGCAGGACAAGGGCGCAAACTAAGGCATCGGTTCTGTATGGCGGCAAAAGTGAAGACATCAAGCAAACAAAGATAACTTATTTACCCTTATAGGAGCAGTGGAAAAAACAGCTGCCTTGTATGGAGATAACCTGACGAAAAAACTAAG
>NW_027124929.1:0-651 GCF_001457755.1 Trypanosoma equiperdum | reverse complement strand
ATAACTTATTTACCCTTATAGGAGCAGTGGAAGAAGCAGTGGACTTGTATGGAGATAACCTGACGAAGAAACTAACAGTTTTAGTAACAGGAAGCGATATCCCGTCAAAATGCTGGCATCTACTCGACGGCGGTAAAAACTTGATTAAACAGCTGAAAAAAAAACAGCGGAATCGAAAGGAACCTTGCCCGTGCTCACGGTGGTAGATAAAGCAACGAAAAATGTAAAGGTAGAATTTAACGGTAACAATTCAAACAAAAGCGTACTATCGGGCAAAAATACTTCAACACAAAATCCCGGCAATTTTTGCGACGACGACACAGCAGACAACATGGAAAAGTGCACGAAAGCTTCCAAAGCAGCTTTTGGCGCTGATGGTGTATATTTCAAAAGAAAAAAGGGCATACGTTGACTCAACAGCTATAATAAAATCAGCTACAACCGGGCAAAAAGCGGAAGCGCTGAGCAAACTCAAAACACTGGACCCTATCGATGATTTCATACTGCGTTTATTTGTCGAAAAGCTCATGGACATGACCGTGGATGAGTACACGACTCAAAGAGAGACTAACGACAAAAAACGCTGCAGTGGCAAAAGTAGCGTGCCTGCACAGGGGATGGAGAACTTGATAATAATGGTAATATTCATCT
>NW_027124933.1:0-2921 GCF_001457755.1 Trypanosoma equiperdum | reverse complement strand
GCAGGCCATGTGGGGTTGCTAAGTTATCTGCAGAAGAATCGTCAGCAGCTGAAAAATAAGGAAAGAAAAAATGATACAACGTAATACACCACCATACAGCAAAGCACACAATGGGATAAAAGATTGTGTTCCATGTTGCACTCAAAGGTTGATGCAACAGCTGATATAATGTTGACTGTTACTTTCGTTCTGCTAAAAGATCCTCATGTTAAACAATTAATCAAACCAGTGGAATTTCATCAACTGAATGTGGGGTTTAATGCTATTAAAAAATAAAGAAAAAATTTAATAGAGGAAAATTGGTTAAAGTGACTTAAAATGTTATAAAGGTTTGAAAAATGACAGTTAAGCTCCAAAATAAGGGGCTCGTAATAAAAAGGCGCAAATTTTTCTACGCCACACCAGCGGGATCAAAACATCAAAGCTTGCCGGCACACCTGTTTTATAGGCTGACCAAATCCGTCTCCAGTACCGCGAATGATTCGTAAATAGAACGGGTACCGCAGAACCTAACAGTGGCAGAGAACGCAGGACTGCTACGAAGATAATGCGAATCTAACAATGACAATTCGAAAGATGTCCGAATACTGCTGCATATTCCTTACAAAAACGTTATTCCGCCGCAGCCAATTGACAGGCTGCAGGCAGTCCTCGCCGAAACCTCTAGCAGCGGCGACAATAACCAGTGCTCACGTAAAAATTTAAAACAATTTGATTTTACCTCACCACGCAACGCTTTCACCATACTCAAGCTAAGGGCGCCGACTACAAAAAAGTTCAACAGGAAATGGCAGCAGGACTAGGTTTTCACCAACCTACAGTATTTTTACTGCCAACAGCAACACTAAATCACGCAAGGAAATCGACACCACCGGCAGACGCGAAAGCCATTGACTTTTGCACGGAAGCTGAGTATGGGGAGGAGATAATCAATAAGCTAAAAAGTCGGGTAAACACTGGCACGGCGACCCTCAGAACCCTAGCAGATGACGCGGCAACCTGCAAACCAGCAACCACCAGATACGCCCATCAACCCGAAGGGTTAGCTTTTGAAACACTAGCAGCACTAGCACAACCTCGGCTAAAACTACAAGCCCAAACAATCAAAGACGCCATCCAAGTTCAGGTCAATGCGATAACACTGCTCAGCAAACGCAAGGCGGAGCTGCCAACTTTATACGCAGCAGACGCGGCAACCCACACAGCAGGCACCACAGGCGAGGCGACAACGGACAGCCACAGTGTGACAGAACAGCAGAGCGCCAAGCACAGCGGCAGCAGCAACACACACGTCCCTTAAAAAGGGAGGCTAGGCGCACATCGCCAGCCCTCAAAAGCAAGGAGAAAAGCACAAGCACAACTCGTCGTGCGGAACCAACCTTAACTGTCAATCCACAACATAACAAAAGAAAGTGCCCCGATGATCTTGCACTTATAAACGAAAACTTACAAAAAACCCAAGGTAGACCAACACATAAAACGCATGCCTCTAGGTGTGTTCAATAAGCTCGGCCGAAGCGGCTCCAACAAAAGGGGCCAGCACATAACAGCAGCGCTGACAATTCTAATGGCGTCAGCACTGGCCACAACGGCAGCCACGGATTTACACCCGGAGACACCAGCAGTCACCGAAGCTTGTCACGCTGCCGACTATCTAGCTGCGCTCAGCACAAACGCGCTAGGATTGCTAACAAAGGCAACGACGGCGGCGACGCAAGCAAGCGAAAAAGCAGCAAAATTAACCGCCGTAGCAGCCGCTACACAGGGCGCCAACGCACTAGCAGCACGAATACTATCAGCGACGCTGGCGGCAAGAGCACATGAAACTTTAGCGGAGATAGGACAAAACCAGCAAACAATAATACAGGGCGCTACAGCAGCAGCCCAGCTCAGCGGAACAATGGAAGCGCTAGACGAACTTCAAACCACCAAAATAGCACACAGCGGGTCGACGGCAACCCTAGCAACACAATCGAACGGCGGTTACCTGGTAGTCAAACCTACTGTCACGGCCAGAGAACACGGCGCATGCTATAAAACAGAGAAGGAACGGGAGACTGCAAGCGGACCCAAAGCAAAGACGCAGGCAGGAACACAAAGTCTAACTCTCATAACTCTAACACCAACAACACCGGACAACAGCCAGCCAAACAAGCCACTCACAATGTGCTGGGCCGCCGCGGATACGAGCAGTTACACCGGGGCCAACTGCGCTAGCGGCCAAAGCACAGCACCAGTCATCGTAGGCGCCGACGTTTTTACCAAGAGCACGATCACAATAAACAGAGACACAACAAACACGGACGCAGAGTACAAACCAAGCAACGGTCAGACAACAGTTCCGACACAGGCAACACTCACCCGAAAGCTCAGAGCGATAGCAGAGCTAGAAAAAGCGGCCGGCAAGCTGACGAAATTAGCAATCAGCCTAGACCTGAAATCAATAATAACAAGTCCAACGCTCAAAGAGAAAATAGCGAAAGCCATAGACGGCGAAAAAGCGAAGTACGCCGATGCCACGAAAAACAAAGTGGATAACTTACTAAAGGAAGTCATCGGTGAAAATGCCGAGGAACTGAAAAACACTGTAGAGAAGTCGCTTGATGAACTAACACCACCCAAAGCCGCTGTCGGAGGAAATGGCGACAGACAGCTAAAAGCAATAACATCGCCACAAGAAATCGCAGATGCGGCAATCTATTACAGTGTTAGAAGCTTTGTTGAGGAACAGGAAGAAAAGAAGAAAAGTTTAACAACCTCCTCTTGCCCAACCAAAACAGAAAAACCAGAAGAACCGAAAAAATCAGCAGACGAATGCAAAAAGCATAAAACAAGCGAAGATTGTAAAAAGGAAAAAGGTTGCGATTTTGATGATAAAAAAGAGCCAAAATGCTTTCCAAAAGCTGAAACTGAAAAGAAAG
>NW_027124937.1:20612-20797 GCF_001457755.1 Trypanosoma equiperdum | reverse complement strand
CCGAAGGCAGCGAGTATTTAGCTTACACTAAGAATGGATCTGCCTCAACGTGGCGCCAGGATCCCGTACAAGAAGAGAAATCAACTGGGAAGCCAAATGCTCCATCCAAAAGACGGCCGCAACACCGGATATGGTGCGAGCGCTCAGTGGGAAGAACCATTACTTAGTGTTCCACCACGGTCCAG
>NW_027124937.1:19017-20602 GCF_001457755.1 Trypanosoma equiperdum | reverse complement strand
CTGCTCAGGTGGGGGAACCAAAAATCCCTGATTTAACTTCCATCCGGGGGGGCAGATGGATACGGCAAACATAGTTCAGACGCAAGGTGGGAAGATCAAACGGGTTTCAAATAGAAACCACTCACCTTGACACGCGCACATGTGGTCGCCCAAACGTGGGTATCAATTCTCCAAAGAACAAAGGGTGTTTAGTGGATAGGAACGCCGATCTTCAGCGTTGAGCCCCACACTACGCCATGTTCTCATGGAATGGTGTGCGTAAATGCATTTCTTCCTTACCATCGGGGGACCAACTGCATGGTCATGACGGTTGCGCGAGGGAAAAAACCTTCTTTAGCTGCTGCGACTCATTTACTCTCTTCATTTCCTGAGTATCAGTATTGATGTTGACATGCAGAACTCACTCTTTATATACCGGCAATTTATCACCTGAATACCAATAAGGAGTTGCTTCAGTGTAGTTACTAACATACTACACATCATAGACCTCTTCTCAAGGTTCTTCTATCCTCCGTCTTGCAATTTTGTCATCACTTTTAAGTGGCATTTTACTGAAACTTCTAATGGCACTTTTCTTGCCTATTCCTAATGGAAAAAAGTAAGTTCACCTGATTTTTCAGATGGACACTGTGCATAAATGATTTCCACCTGCTTCCGTTTGCGCATAATGATTTCAATAGCTCTCATTTCATTTGAAGCTTCGCATATTCCATCTCACTGTCTCTCATTGTCGTATTACCTTTCCTTAACAATACTCCCTGTGCTTTTCCTGTCATTTACTCGCTCGGTGCCATCTAACTCTTTCCATTGTATTAACCGCCTATACTTGCAGTTTATTTTCCATTCACAAACACCCTTATTATCATATTCGTATATATACACACTCACAACCCTCTCCTATCATTATCGTTGCTATTGCTTTTATAAACATAAATAATATCCATAAAATAGACGAAATGTACCAAATTAAATTTCACAGTTCTTCTAATTTGTGATACTCGCTTTGACTTTACTACTTTACACCCATATGTCACTATCATACATACTTTACTAAATTTTAAAGATTTTTTCAGATCTTCAATAGTTTGCACATTTTCATCAAAAAATGTTAAAATATATTGAATATATCATATTTTAACAAATTTTCTCAAAATAGTAAATTTTCAATAGATTCATAAAGTTAAGCAACAATCGTTTAGAAATTTAAGTGATAAAATGTTACCAAACTTACAAAAGCAGAAGCTAAACACAGAGCCAATTTTGTATCGAAAAGAATACTGGAATCTTTGCATTTGCCTTCAATCCAACCACAAACAGCCTTGTCGCCTGGTTTAACATTCTTGTTTTCCGCTTCGCAATCTTCTTTTTTAGTGTGTTTCGTACACTTATCCGTTGTTTTTGTCTCTCCATTTTCTCCAGTTGCACCCGCTTGAGTTTCTTGTTCTACTTTAGTTTCGTTCAATTTGCAGTGTTTTCCATCTTTGTCGTCAGGACCATTCCATTTGCATTCTTCCTTTTCTTTGCAAAGTGCTGCTTTTTCTATCGCTTCACATTGCTCTTTTTTCCTCTGTGCTGTGGCTTGCTT
>NW_027124937.1:18492-18986 GCF_001457755.1 Trypanosoma equiperdum | reverse complement strand
GCTGTCAGGAGGTGTTTGCGCCACGGTGCTTTGGTTAGCGCTTCGGCGTCGGTTGCCGTCTCTGTTTTGTACACGACACATAGGCCACTGCCTGAGCTACCGTTGCAACCTGTGGCTGACAGTGTTCCAAAGGTGATATACTTGGCTTTAGTTTTCTTTGTGGCCTCGAATCGGGCTAGCGCATGCACGATTTCCGTTGGCGTGAGCGGCGTGTCCGCTTCCCCTGGGCATTTGTTTATGAGGTCTTGGGTAGCTTGTCCTAGCTGTGCGATCGCCCCGTTTCCTTCTTTGGCGTTGCTTTGGTGATCTGCGCACGCTTTTAGGCTGCCCGAGGTTTCGCTGCTGTCTGCTTCGCAGATACAGTAAAGAAATGCTGCGATTGTTTGTGCCTTGCCTGTGGACGGCGTTATTGCACCGCATAGTTCAATTCGGTTCGATGGATTGCCATTAGCGGCTTTTATTTTGTCGGTACTTAGGTCCGTCTTGCCGCTAAT
>NW_027124937.1:17820-18434 GCF_001457755.1 Trypanosoma equiperdum | reverse complement strand
GGCGTTGCGTTTCTGAGAGCGTGTTTGCGCCGGCCGCTGCTAAAGTTTTGCCTTTCGGTGTTTCTTTCTCTAGGTCATCTTCCGCTTGTGTCCACGAGTCCCATCGGTTTTCAATTAAAGGGTCTGCAGGCTTGTCACCTGCTTTATATTTGGGCCTGGTCGCTGGCTGGCCCTCCTTATCAAATTGTTTTCGCCAGTTTGATTCGCTTAAAGACGAATTTAGCTTTACAATTTCATGGAAAGCTGCCTGTGCCGACGCCGCCTCCGGAAGATCTGGGATTTTGCGTTCGGTAAAGGATATAAGTGCGCATAGATCTAGAAAAAGGTGTTCATGATCGCCGGCGCTTATTGCTTCAGTCGTTGTGGTCTGTGCCACAATGGCTACAACAGCTGCCATACGCAGGGCCATGTCTAACTTCATACGCGTTGTCTTACTTCTGCTGATACATTGATTTGTTGGCTAAGGTGCTGAAATATGTGTAATACACACCTCTTTCAGGATCCATGGCATTTGCTGAATTTTGGCTGCCGTGTCGCGATCGTAAACGATTATCAGGAGTGATTGTTGTAAAAGCAGTCTTGAAGTTTCATCACAACTTCTTATCTTTAAACAT
>NW_027124937.1:17705-17810 GCF_001457755.1 Trypanosoma equiperdum | reverse complement strand
TTCATACAAAAATAGAAATTGCGTTCATCTGTGGCATATTTCGGAACACTGTTCACTTATATCGCATTAAAAAGCTTAGTTTTTAATTCTCTATAACAAGTAAAG
>NW_027124937.1:17509-17695 GCF_001457755.1 Trypanosoma equiperdum | reverse complement strand
CATTTGCACAACAAATTTTCCCATACAAAAAAATCCCATTTCTTTCCATCTATTAAATATGTTTTAATTTCCCCCAAATCTTTTGTAGTGAATTTTCTTCCTTCCAACTCTTTATACCAAGTAAGATTTTTCACAATCAGTCTTGCTTTCTCCTCCCATGAAATCTGCTATCCTGGAAACTAAATA
>NW_027124937.1:17121-17499 GCF_001457755.1 Trypanosoma equiperdum | reverse complement strand
TCATAATCTAATCCAAACATTCCTCTCTTCAAAGCAAATCTCTGGCCAACAGCTTCTTTCTGAACTGCAATACAAATTAGCAGTGGCTTTGAAATACCTTGATCTGACCACCACTCGTCGCTTCCCTTTAGTAACTCTCCAAATGCATATTCAAATATTTTACATGCACACACTCTGGCTATCAAACCTCCGCCGCTAAGATAGGGTTTTCCACTAAGGGGTGATTTTAGTAAATGAGGTAAGTTTTTATCCTCTTCTTTTCGGTAGCCCACATTAAAAAACCAATAACATCTATCCACATACTCTTCACTAAAGTACTCTTAATTATCAGAACTATTTTCTATAAAATATTCTACAGTATTCTCATACTTATTTCCT
>NW_027124937.1:16859-17111 GCF_001457755.1 Trypanosoma equiperdum | reverse complement strand
ACTTGCGTTCTTTTTCTCTAAAAATTCCATAATCCATCTAGGCCTCTTAATATGGCTATACAAACCTCCCATAGCAATTGGAATAATTTTAATATGGGTTAGTTTGGCACTCAATATAAGTTTACAATATCCTTGATGTGCATGAGTTTGAACTAAATCTACAAAGACTCTGAGATTCTTATGTTTATTTTCTTTTATAATTTTTTATTATTTATTCTATCATTTTTAAAGGATATTGAGGTTAAGCACACG
>NW_027124937.1:16736-16849 GCF_001457755.1 Trypanosoma equiperdum | reverse complement strand
GTTGTTTTTTGTATAAAATATTCCACAGCATTCTCATAATTATCTTGCTCACTAACTATAACATCAGAACCATCCAAATGAGTTACAAGATCCTCATTACTCGCATTCTTTTT
>NW_027124937.1:9984-16726 GCF_001457755.1 Trypanosoma equiperdum | reverse complement strand
CTAACAATAACATCAGACCCATCCAAATGAATAACAATATCCTCATCACCTGCATTCTGTTTTTTTTTAAAATGCCATAACCCATCTATGTCTCTGAACATGACTATACAAACCTCCTATTGCAATTGTAATAGTATCAACATTGCTTAGTTTCGCACCCAATATGAGTCTACACCATCCTTGAGTTTCATGAGTCTGAACGACAACTACAAACACTCTATGTTTCTTAAAAACATTCTGTGTTATATTATTTGAGCTATTTATTTCATCGTCTTTAAGGGATACAGCGCACACACGCACTGTACGTAATAGAAACAGTGAGAGTGAATTTATTAAAATTCAAAATTTCATAATATAATCTATATTTAAAAGTTTAGAGAGTTATGGAAAAATAATTGAAAACTCTAAGAAAAGAGTTTAGTTGTGCCATAAAGGTTCTTTTTTAAGAAAGCTGTTTCTTAAAACTAGTGTAAAAGTGATGCCTTGAAATTGTTATAATATAGTACTTAATGGTTCATGGACTGTTTGTGAAGCTTATTGTTTATTATGTCTTATAGTTTCTGCTTCAGAAAATTGTGAACCCACACCTGGTACTCCACACTACTTGCATTACAATACTCCTCGCATTCACATTCTCCTCTATATATTCTTTTGTAAACTGTAATTTTAGTTGCACTAATACGTTGAGATATACTATGCATTTTACTGATCTCCTCTAATACCTACTACTGACATCTTGCTTTTTCGTGAGATCTTCATAAATATAGCTTTATGAACCACTGCCGCTGTTGTTTATAACTTCATCTTTCCAGTATACCCTATTCTTTACTAAGTGAAATGTGAAGCAAGATCCCCTCTTCTGTCGTTAATGGAAAATGAAACAACGCAGTGCGTTGTTTCACAGGGTATTTCCCTTTCTTTTTTTTGAGTATGCTGTTCCTCTAACTTTTGATGACGTGGATATCTGATTTGACAGGTTCACCGGTCTCTGTCTGATCATAGTTGTTCCTTCTATCATATTCTTGTGAATGATGATGACACCTCATCGATTGTTTGTGTGTGCATAGTCATACATGTTCTATCTACATCCATACCTTCGGTTTATTAGAATTCCTTGCGCATTCTTTTACTCTTTTACTCATTTATTCTTCAACTCACTAACTTCAATTAAACTCTTACCTTCACGTTAACTGTTTCCATTTTTTGTCCATTTTTTAATAACTATAATAACAATGTTATTATATACATACAACACTCTCCTATTATTATTATTATTATTACATTATTATTATCACTGCTCTTATTATAATATTTCATAGAGTCTCTTGCTTTTCACACCCAATAACTTCATTGATTTGTGATTATAGACCACTATCATGTACATTTTACCAACGTTTTCACATTTTTCTTATTTTTCTTATTTTCATGAATTTTACTAATTATCACATTTTCATAAAAAAATGTATAATATATTACAGTATAGAGATGTTAGTGAATTCTATGAAAATAGAAATTTTATTATATTTTCATAATTTTCACATAATTGAGAAGCAACCCTCAAAAACATCAGATTCATTAAAATGATAACCAAACCCATAAAAGCAGCAGCTACATCAGGGCACATTTTTTGTTTGCTAGAAAACTACCATTTCGGCACCTGAGCTCGTCTTTGTCCTTGTCGCCTTCGCCACCTTTTTTCCAGGCGCAAACAGGTTTCTCTTTTCCTTCATTCATTTTCTCACAAGCGTTTTGATCATTGAAGTGGCTTTCACATCCTGTTGCAGCTGCTCCCTCTTTCTTATCTCCTGTTCCTGCTGCTGGGGTTTCTGTTGCTGGTTTAGCTTTGCATGTTTCTTTAGTTTCTTCGGTGCCATCCCATTTGCAGTTATTATCTGTGCAGGTCTTGTTTGTTTTGTGATTATTGCAGTCGGCTGCCGTTAGGGTGGTTTGCGTAAGAGCCGTGGGCGCCTTGGTTTGGGTCAGGTGTCTTAGCGACAAAAGCGCTTCCATCGGAGACTCTACTGTTTCGGCTTTATAAAGAAGCGCCCTCTGTTCCGCGCTTGCCGTCGCTATTTTCTCCAGTGCTGCCGCGGCTTTGTTTGTTTCGCTCACCCACGCTATGCCCTTGGCGTCTTTTACTAGGTCGGTGTAGTCAATGCAAATACCTGTATACTGCGTGCTGTCGGTGTACGAAGCGCTTCTGCAGGCCGGGGCTTGACCATTTTTAATCACGTAGCGGCCTATTATATTTTGTGTCGTTGCTGGCAGTGCTGTCGAGTCGAGGTTGCCGTCCATGGCGCTGCCCCAGTTTACGCCTCCGCCGCTGAAATAGGCGGCTGCTGCCGCGGTTAGTGTTGCTGCTGACGGTTCGTGGCTTCCTGACGGGACAATTTTGTCGCACTCTGCCTTTATCTTGCCCCACAGTGTTGCGAGCGTCGTTTTGGCGGTTGCGCCGTGCATGTTGTCACTGCCTATGTTACCACTGGATAGACATGCGTCGTGGGCTGTGGTTGCTGATTTTGTGCAAAGGCATATTGCGTCTGCTGCCAACGCTGTCCCCGCGGCGGCTGATGTCGGGGGCGGTTTTTTGCACTCGTCGTCTCTCGTGTTGCTTGCCGTCCACGGAAACGATGTTGACAGATCAGATTGAAAGTCAGCGTCGGGGTCTCTTGTGTCTGTGATGGTCGCTGTGGCAGTTTCGCCGTAAAGTGCTGTCATCATATGCTTTTTCGCCTGTCACCGCAACTTAGTTTCTTGTTGGTTAGCTACCTCGAAAGCAGTTTGTATGTTTTGTACTTTGTTTGCTAGCTGTATCATTGCGCCCCGTAGATTCTGTCGTGCTGCGGCGGGTAGTGGAATACCATTGTCCTCTCTGAATTGCTTTTTTGTTTCTCCTATTAGGGTCTTGTAACTAGACTTCATATCGTCGAACTGCTTTTGGTCTTTGAAATAAGTTTTCTGTAGCGTTTTCTGGCTGACTTGTTCCCATTCACTGTCTTTTCCTGTGACTGAAAGGATTGCTTCGACCTCGTCTGGGATTGTCGTTAGGTTTAAGAGGATAATGTTCGACTGCACTGCTCGCATCTGCTGTTGCAGGCTGTAAACTGTTGGTTTCTGTTTTTGCACTTTTATGCTGTACTGGTTTACTCGGCGCCAGTTGATAGACCACGCATATGTCCCTAAATTCTTTGACATTTTCGCCTGCTGCTCTTACACCAGATGCAGCGAAAACGATAGCTAATGACATTTTAAAGAACATATTATCAGTTATGAAGTTGGACTGCTGCTTAAAGGGGAGAAGGAAAAGCTGTGGAAAGTTAGAAATATGCAAAAATTTGCATTTTCTAATAAACGAACAGAAACTCGTAAGGATGCGGCTTCATGGTTATTGAGGCCCTTTCAAAACATCCCCTACTTGAGCCAAATAATCTTTATTTTACAACCTAATCCAAATCATTATACATCTATGCCTAAAATATTTAAAATCTACTTTCGCTGTGTGCTTCTATTGTAGTCCACCTCTAATTTCTTTGAGTTGGTTTTAATGACAATATAACGATGCCGCTTTTGCCGTACACATTTTTTTAAGTATTGTTTAACACACAGTGTTCCTGATGTTCATAATAGTTTGTAATGGGGATGTATTTGGTTTTGTATTCGCTATTTTTGGTTTCATCAATGCCGCACAAGTGTGCATTCTTATGTGAATGAGCAGTTCCTTGAATGGTTTCAACCTCTGTTACATGCGACAACAGATCAACTGTCGAGTATTATTTGAAACTTTCTGCAGTTCATTAAGCCATTCTGTTGTTTCCAATGCGCGTTTTCCTAACTTTTATATCCTTTTCCTTGTAATTCAGTCAACAACATTTTATTTTGGCACTGCCACTGCGTACAACGTAGTGACTACATTTATCTCTGCCTTTTTTCTGTCGTGTCATGGTCGCGTCCTCTCTTTCTTTTGCATGTTGATTTCTTGTTCCTTTTTTGTTTCAAAGTTCTTATAGTTCTCTATCTTCTCTGCGCCTTCATTTATTATAATAATCCCAGTTGTTCCTGTACACCATTTCTGACTCACTTACTCCCATTACACATTACCATTTTCCATACTTCTAATTTTTTAATGTACATAGTTTCACACACCACTCCTCTTAAAATGTTAGTATATACACATTCATAATACTGTACTATCATTTCAGTTATTATTATTATTATAACCATGACTAATATACATAAAATAATAATAATAAATATGATTATAAAGTTTCATAATAACAATCATTATCATACGCTATCACACACTTCTTTACATCCACATGCCACTTTCATGCCAAACTTTCCTATTTTTTTTTAATTTTTAAATATTTCAACAATTTTCGCACTTTCATCAAAAGGTGTTAAAATATATCAAAAATGATAGAACGTTTCATACATTTCATAAAATAGAGCAAATATTCTTAAAACACTAAAAGCCACCAAACTCATAAAAGTAGTATCCATCAAAGCAATTTGTTATTTACGATAAAACTGGAAGCACGGCATTTATAACCGGATTGATTAGACCCATCACTATTTTCTCCTTTCCAGTGACAAATACTGGGGAAAGAAGGTGTCAATCATTTGTTTTCGTCCTCACAAGCCTTTTGGTTAGTTCTGTGTCGGGTACATCTACCTTTTTCGTTATCTTTCCCTTATTCTTTTACTGCGTTTTTGCTGTTTGGTTTTTTCCTTCCTCGCTCAATGTGCACTTTTTTACCCTCGTTTCCTTTGGGTTAAAAAATGTACCCATGACATTTGAGCGGCTTTAGACGTCGTCTGCCAGCAACAGATCGGGCGGTCGTTTCTTACCTGCTGATCGTGATAATTTCATACTTCCAAATAACTCTCTTTTTAGATTATTACTCCTCTGAAAGCAAATCGTTTTACTCAGCGAAGCTGCCACGCACCATGGAAATGAAGTTTAAAAAAATATATTTTAAAGGCCGCACGCAGCGCATAATGCAGAGCTGAAATTCACAAAAGCATAATAATCAAAAAAAGTAACAAATTTAGTTAAAGATATTGGTGAGAAATATAAGAAGAATTGAAGTGAAGATACCTGATACGTGAATAAGATCCATCCTTGATGATAAAACAGAAAAATAAAAAGAGCTGGTGCATCATTAAAAAAAAACTAAAAAATCAGGCAATTAAAAAAGGAAAAAACGATGCGAGAAAAGTACTGAAAAAATAAACGCCGCCTTACGGCGACGTTGTGAATAAGGGTTAGAGCCTGCATAACAAGAGAGCCGCTGCATCACTTTTTAAAAATTTTAACAGTTAAAATAAAATGTAAAAAAATAAAGAGAAAAATAACCCTAACCATAACTTTCCTAGATCTCTTTTTTCTTCATTCCTTTTTCCCCCTACCTTCTTCTTGTGTTTCTGGAACAAAGAAGAAAAAAAGAGAAATTTGAAGCCATCAGAAAATTTTACACAATCACCATTTTTACAAACACAGCTCAATTTTACAGGTAAATTACGTGTTAAAAAATATCAAATAGCAAAATTTTAGCGAAGGAAAAAAGTAGAGGGGGAAAAATTTGTTTTTAAAAAGCAAGGCAACCAAATGCCAGCAGAAACCACGCTGAGGGCGAATTTTTTGGTTAGAAGAATAGAAGAATCTTTGCAAGCATTATTTTCCCATCTGCAGTTGCTGTCCTTGTCGCAAGCATTTTTGTCTGTTCCATGCTTTGCACACTTCTCTTAAGTTTTCCCATCTTTCCCTGCTTGGTTTTCTGCTTCGTTTTCTACTTTCTTTTTGGCGTCCTCATTCAATGTGCACTTTTCACCATCTTTGCCGTCTTTGTTAAAAACGCAGTCCTTCTCCTTAAGTTCCTTACATTTGTCTTTGTCATTTCCTGCTGCATTGCATACTTTCTCCTTGTCTTCTGTTGGTTGTTGTTGCTTTGACTTTTGTGCTTCGTCTAGTTGCTTTTCGATAGACTGTATAGTCTTAAGAAGCTCGTTATCATAGTAATATTGCAGTTTCTCCAATTGTTCTATGTCCTCTATTTCACCTAGCATCTTTTCAGCATCCAATCCGGCTGTTTTGGTGGGTATTTTTTTCGCGGCTTATAGCGTCTTCTGCTTCTGTTATTTTTTCTGGCGTGTCATATTTAAAAATCTTTTTCAATTCGTTCTTAAGCTTGTCTGTGTTGGTGCCTTCTAAGTCTTGGAGCGCCTGTTGAATTGCCTTGATCTCTATGTCTGCTGATGGCTTAGTGGTCCTATTCGTGAAGCCCTCTGTTTCGGCACGTGCTAGTGTGCTTGCTGCTAATGTTACTTTGCTGTCTGCTGTGTCTAGTTGCAGATAGCCGCCGAGGGCTGTTGGCGAGCCTTCAGCGTGGGCGTGTGCCAAGCCGTTGCTGCTTTTGTGGTACTTGAGTATGTTGCATTTTCCTGCCCCTGCAGCTGGCTGGATGCTGTTGTCGCTGCTGTCAGCTCCGCTTTTTAGTCATTTATAGTCGCCTTCTGATATTAGGTCCGGTGTGTATTTCGTGGCCTAAACCGCTGGCGTGTCCAAGCTGCACGTAACACCATTTTCTAAAAAAATTTTATTTGGTTACACACAGAATACTAAATAACTGTATTTCTTAATTATTTCGTATCAGAAACGTTTAAAAAAAGATACATTATTATATGTAAATTATAATTATAAGTTTTGTCTTTACTTATGTTTAACTTATGAAAATGTCTGTTC
>NW_027124937.1:6049-9974 GCF_001457755.1 Trypanosoma equiperdum | reverse complement strand
ATGTTAATTTTGTTTCATAACAATTTTTATACCACTATTTTTAGCCTAAATTAGTTTATTTCTATGACTAAACTACTTACAATCTATGCTTGTTGTGTCCGTTCTAACATCACTCGACACCTTCTGTGGGGATACATCTTTGATAAAAATATTACGCTTTCTTTTCCACCGTACGCGTGTCCTTTATTATCTCAAAGTGTTATTTTGCTTAATTTCAGGCCACTGTCGCTTACTCTTTCTCAATTGTGGCACTGAAGGCACTATTTTACCTTGGTTTTTTTGTTACAACTCATCGATGCCACGGCAGTAACTACTTGTATATATATTAATCACTCTTTCAAAGATCTTAGTGTTTTCTCATGATAAAAATATAAAATTGAAGGAGTGTCGTCATTGATTCTTTTACATTATAGATGTTTACTATTTATTTATATAAGCGCTGTTTAAAGAAGTTTTAGCCTTAGTTTAATTTACATTTTGCGTTACACAGTAATCGAATAGTAGTCCTGGTTTTAAAATTATCCTCCAGATAATATAATATTGTTTCACCCAAATGCTGACAACGTTTACTATAATTAATTAGAGTATAATTTTAATAGTACTACAAATTTACCCAATCCTTTCCATGATTTTGTCCTTTTTTTTCCTTCACCGTTGGACATTAGGATTCACAATAAGATTAAAAACCACAAACACCACCAATATCTCAACTGTAGCACTTATCCATTTCTGAGTAAAATACGGTTCACAATGCCGTCTTCCTCCATAATTTCTCTTGTATCGGAAGACGGAATATAGCTTAGTAATTCTATTTGGCAATTAAACAACACTTTTCCGTTCAATCATTGTCCCCACCGGCACCTACTGGTGTGCGCTAATGACCAACGACATGTTTACGTTGATCTCCATTCGCATTCTATATCTATCTGTGTCTACTACGCTCTCCCGCTAACCCGGTCACAATTATTTCACCATTTATATTACTTTAATTTCTTCTATTTTAGGATTACACTTCGTCCTCACCACAACTCCTATTATAATATTTGTAAATACACACACTCACAACACTTTCATATTATTATCATCATTATCATTATTACTATCATTACTGATTTTATTATAATATTACTGTCATAACCCTTATATTCACAAAGTAAACAAAATCAACAAAATTGTAGAGTAGCATTTTTTTTTATACCATGTCACACTATCACTTTTCACTTATAGGTCACTATCACACTCAGTTTTATAAAAATTTTAGACTTTCAAGTGTTTCAAATTTTCATTAAAAAAGTGTTAAAGTATAACAAATGGTTGAAAATATATTAGAAAGTTTTATAACTTTCGTAAAATTGAGCGAACCTCTTTTAAATCCTTGAAACAGCAAATTCATAAAAGCAGCACCAATCAAAGAAAATTTCATAGCTACATGAAAACACGAATCTTTGCATGTGTTTTCAATCCATCCGTAAACGGGTTTCTTTCCATCCTTCAGCTTTCCTGGCGCCTTGGCACATTTCTCTGGGTCCGTATACTGGCTGCAGTTAGAGGATACTGTCCCTGCAGTTCCCTCTCCTCCTGTGACTCCATTTGCCTGTGTTGCGACTTCAGTTTCATCTACTACGCACTTTCCATCTTTTCCATCTTTTTCTTGCCATCTGCAACCCGCCGCTGTGCATGTACTGTTTGTGTCGAGTCTGGTGCAGTACGTGACTCTTTTTCATGCAAGTCTGTCTCAGTTTTTTCTCGGGATGCGTTTTCGTAGATGGTGTAAAAACTTTAACCGCTGCTGCCGCTTCTTAGGTTGCCGCTATTTTACCTTCCAGTTTGTCGCTGAGGAATCTGGCGTCCCGTTCGGCTGCCTCTACTTTCCCTAGTTGTCTATCGCTTCGGTTAGTTTGGCTATGAACGGGCTGTTGTTTATTGTGTTGGCGGTTGCTGTCGCTGCGCCAGTAAATTTTATGCAGATACCGTTAGTTCTCTGACCGTCACAGCTGTCGTTGCCGCCGTTGTCTACCGTGTTTAGGTAGGCATCGTTTCCGTGGATTTCGATCGTTGCGAGCAAAGTGGTCAGCGCCGTTGAGAGAGAGGTCGCTGAGAGCCGTCCTACCTGTGGGCCGTGACACAGCTTTTTGTATTTTGTCCATTCTGTTCCACCGCTGCCGCTGCTCGGGGTCCACTGGGTCGTGTGAGTGTGTCCTATGAAACACGCTTTTGCCAGGCCTTCACCACCTGCACGAGAGCAGAGACAAAGCACTACTGCTACTAATGACTTTGCTTCCGCTGTCGCCACGGCTGCCTCGCATTTGTCGTTTAGGTTGCCACCGAAGTTTGTCTTCCAGATATCTGTGTCTGTAAGTGGTGCAGCGTCGTCTCTCGGACGTCCGAACAGTGCTGTATTTAGAGTCTATGGTATGTCCTTGATTTTTTGCCTTCTAGTTCGCTTTGCCGCCCCACCAGCTTTTCCCTTATCACAGTCCCCTCTGCTAGGGCTGGTCCTAGCCACGATACTAACTTTTTCTTTTGATAGTCATTGGTTTCAGTCGTTAGCTGCGCGGTTTTGGTGTTGGTGTCTTGACCTTGGATTTCAAGCGCTTGTGACGCCTCCTTCCAGTATTTGTACATCTTTTTCCATTCTTCGTTGGTTTTGAGCGCATCTGGTGCTTCATCTTGGAATTCTGTGTGAGGTGCCACATGCTTGAAGACAGCCTTGGTGTCTGGTTTGCTCAGACTTATATTTAACATCTGCATTTCTTTGTACGCATTTTTTCCAGCTTCAGGTGACCTTGGTGCTTTCCATTTACAACGCTCAGCTGCGAATAAAGTACACAGTTTGTGCGCTACCTCTGCATTGTTTCCGGTGGTTACGGCGCCGAAGCATTGTTCAATTATTGGCGTAGTGATGAACAGAAGTAGCAGTGTACACCGCATATGTGAGTGGCTTATCCTTGTATAGAGCTGGGGGAAACGGATGTATAGTTAGCTTTGACTGCTGCTTGTGTATTTTGTCCCATTTCAGTTTAGTTAGGTAAATCAGTTTGTAGGCACAAAGTTACATGTAGCTACTGCTTGCCGTCTGCTAGAAAACAACAGGTGTTCAGCATGGGCTATCTCTTATTCTATTTGTGAGCCTTCGGCCTCTATTTGATGTAGCGCAAGGCACTATATCACTTTTGAGCATCCTCTTGTGGTGTTTTTTAAAATTTATAATTCTAATTTTTTATGATTACAATTTTATAACCCATCTTGTGCCCTTCTCTATAATGTTATCTTTCAATTCTGTTTGACCAACCAAAGCCATAAAAACACATATTCCTTGAGTTGCCTCATACTCTTAGTGATTCTCATTAGCATCTGCTATCACCATAAAATGTTACGGTCTTTACTATCACCTCTGCGGTGCTATCTATCCATTTTTGACTGAAGCACAAGGATTCATAGGTTCTTGCATCATTTTATTATGTACTGTGCAGTGGCACATCCAATTATTTCTTCTGCATTTCCATTCCTACTTTTTCGTCTTCTTTTCCTTCTCCCCTGTGCAACAAAGCGACTCACTTTTACATATACACAGACTCTGTAACTTCGCAATTGACTCCTACACTATCCCTTTGCGTATAGTGATACCCATCGTTATGTTTGTGCATTCAACTGCGCACATCCTATTTTTCTCCGTTTTTCTGCGTGGCATTTAATAATATAATTGCTACTTGTCTCTAACACCATCTCACTTGCAGAAACTGCACTCATTCCATTGTTTTATCTGTTTTTATATTGCTCTTCCCGCGGGTTATAATCATCACTCATATTATGTCATAAGTGTCTGCACACTCACAAAATTATCCTACCAACATCATCATCATTATTATTGTCGTAACCCTAAATAACTTCTAATATCCAAAAAATTAAACAAATTGAGATGATC
>NW_027124937.1:5660-6039 GCF_001457755.1 Trypanosoma equiperdum | reverse complement strand
ACTACATAAAACTCTCAGGTAAATTTAAAGCCGAAACTTCATATTTTCAAAATCCTTACATTATGAAAAGATTTTACAAACGTTTTAAAATATACCAAATAGCAAGAACTAGAGAGTAGAAAATAAAAAGCAGAAAACTCACAAATGTAGCAGCAATAAGAGAAAATTTCTGATTGACGAGAAAACTAAAAGAGCGGCACTCCGGTTTAGAGAGTTTTCCAGTACCATCAACAAAATTAATCCAACCACAAAATGCTCTCTCACCTGCTTTTGCATTTTTATTTTACGCTTCACAGACTTTCTGGGTTTGGTTTTTGCTCCAATCTACCCCTGTTGCTGTTTCTCCTGCTCCTGCAGCATTTGCCTCTCCTTCTCCATC
>NW_027124937.1:3865-5650 GCF_001457755.1 Trypanosoma equiperdum | reverse complement strand
ATTTTTTACCATCTTTTGCGTTTGCATCATAGTCGCATCCAGACGTTGTGCAGTTGTCTTGTCTGTCATGGTGTTTGTTGCAGTTTTTTTCATTTTCTGAAGTCTCTTGTGTGCCTTTGTTGCGGCTTGTTTCTTCCGTTGCTTGGTGCTGGGAAATAACTTTGTGTTTTTGTAAGCTCGCCGTTATGTTGAGTATTCTTAGCTTTGCTTCTAGCTGTTTGATGTGTCTTTCGCGCTGTATGAGCTTCGTGCCTTGTTGTGCGGCGTTTAAAGCATGTCTTACCCAGTCGATGTTTGCCTTGATGACGTTGTTGTCTGTTGTGGTTTTGTAAATTACGCAGACGCCGTTCGTGCCTGCTGACGAGCCTGTGCAACCGGCGGCCCCAGTTCCGTCCAGTGTTCCCAGGATGTACTGTTTTTTGTTGGTGTTCGTTGCGATCGGGGCTATTACCTGCTGGAAGTTAGCTAGGGCGATCGCCATGTTTGCGCTGTTTAACGCTAGTGTTGGAGCATGGCTTGGGCAGTTATTTTTGATACGCGCCCACGCTTTGGGTACTTTGTTTGCTGTACTGCCCCAGTCGATGGTTGTGGCGTCGCTGCATTGATCACAGCAAGGCTTGGCGACCTGGCCGTTGTCGCCTGCATTTCCGTTCGCTTTTCCGCAATCAGCCACTCGGCTGTTTGTTGTTGGTGACTCGTCCTTGTCTCCGTTTGAGGCTTTGCCGTATATTGTCTGGTTTGCTGCTGTTGTTATTGCCGTTTTTGTCACTTCGAAGCTTGCTAGTTCCGTGTCTGTGTAGGTTTCGTAAACTTGATTAGCTAGCTCTCTTATTGTGTGAATGGCGTCCGAGCTAAGTTTTAGGGTTTGCCACGCCTTATAAGCTGCTTCTTGTTCCTTGATTTTAGAGGCTGCCGCCTTCCAGAATTGGTAGCGGTGTTGCCAGTCTTGAGCGTAAGGCTTGTTGTCAGTTGCTGCTTTTATTGGCGCTTCACCCCAGTCTTTATCGTGTGCGATGAGATTTGAAAACTGCTGGTCGCTTAGGGATAGATTAAGGGCGCCGATTTCGCCTGCTAGTGACTGTACGGAATTCGGTGTGTCGGCTTGCGGGAACCCCGATGTTAGCATATTGAGGATGGTACACGTTACGCTGTAGTATTGTCCGTTGGCGCCGTCGTTTACAGTGCATCTGGCGGATGGAGTCGACAAAGCGAAACAAATCCAGAGTAACTGAGCTTGTTCCTTTAGTTTCATGGTCGACTTCACTTTTTATTACATATCGGGAAAAAGCATTTTTTCTGACGTTTTCTGTGGTCGCAGAAACAACGATTCAGATTTACGCCACTTTTCTACGGCTATATAGCCGAATAAGCGACTTACAATTGGGTTATGGATCTGTTAGTGCATTTATTTCCTCTAGAAGTATAGAAGCTGATGTTTTACAGTTTATCTGCTTCAAAAAGCCCTCTCTTATTTAATTAACCTACCACAAACCTCTCCATATTCAAATTCAGTTTGTCCCTACCAATGATATAAGTTTTTATTTTTCCCATATCCTTTGAATTAAAGTGTCTTCCTTTCAACCTTTTATACCAAGTAAGATTTTTAACAATTAACTTCGCTTTCTCCTCCCATGCAACTTGTTGAACTGTAAATGAATAAATAGAGCTACTCTAATTCTACCACCAAATGAAATAGTAAAAAATCTCTCCTCATAATCTAATCCAATCATTCCTCTCGGAAAAAGAAATCTTTTTCCAACAGCTTCTTCTTGTGTAACACTTCAA
>NW_027124937.1:3711-3846 GCF_001457755.1 Trypanosoma equiperdum | reverse complement strand
TATTCAAACCTTCTAAATGCCCAAACTCTTGCTATTAATCCACCACTAAGATAAGGTTTTCCGCTAAGAGGTGATTTTAGTAAATGAGGTAGCTTCTTATCCTTTTTTCTGAGTAAAGAGCCTTTAAAAACCAAC
>NW_027124937.1:3099-3659 GCF_001457755.1 Trypanosoma equiperdum | reverse complement strand
TCTTCACTTTCTGCAGAATTTTGTATAAAATATACCACTGCGTTCTCATATGTGTTTCCATAAGTAACTATAACATCAGATCCATCCAAATGAATTACAATATCCTCATCACCTGCATTTTTTTTATAAAATTCCATATCCCATCTGGGTCTTTTAACATAACTATAAAAACCTCCCATTGCAATTGTAATAATTTCAACATTGTTGAGTTTGTCACTCAATATGAGTCTACACCATCCTTGTGTTGCATGAGTTTGAACTACAAACACAAATACTTTGGGCTTTTTAGTATTATTCTCTGTCATATTTGTTTTGTTATTTTGTTTCTTCATCTTGAGGGGAAATTGACTTAAATACAGTAAATATAACATAAATATCAGCAGCAATATTAAAGTTCTAAATTTACCAAATTTCATTCCCAATTTTCTTTAGAATATTGAGAGTGTTTTGAGTGTGTATATACTAATATTATGATAGGAGTAAAGGGAAGGCTAAATTAACTACCAAAATGGAAGTTCTTAAAACAACGGTAAAGTGAATTGGAGTAAGTGAGTGAAGGG
>NW_027124937.1:681-3089 GCF_001457755.1 Trypanosoma equiperdum | reverse complement strand
AGAGTAATATTATTGAACAAGATTCAGAAGGTAAAAGAATGAGAAAAGAAGAAAAAAATGAATTTTGAGTAGTAGAAATCAAGAATGACGATGGAATCGTCACGTAAAAGGAAGTAATGAATGTACCTATAGGTAGAGAAAGAATCCAGTATAAATACCAAATGGAGTCTCCACTTCATATTGACAAACATCATGACACGAAAAGTGCGGATAAAGACACAGAATGAGACAACGGGATGAGCAACAGACAAGCACAGATCAGATAAAACTAATACATTGTGATGAGAAGATTTTGCACAGTATTTCACAGAAAAGGATGTATTCCAATGCAGAAATTATGCTGAGTTGTATTTTTTATCTGACGGATGAACCTAATAGCTACCTGTGATAGCGCAGATGTAAAGCAGTATGAAGGTGGAAATGGTTAACTTTAAGTTATTGTTGAAGTTCTTTTTATTGTCAGAGACAGCAATAATGAACAAGATTTGAGAGCGGCAATATAATATTATTTCTAGGCGTATTTTAAACATAAGGACACTAGTGGATCTCTGTAAAGAGTGAACAAAGAATAAGAAAGCACAAACGTCTTTAAATATCGTATATATAAAGCTATGAGAAAACAGTACAAAGTGGATAAAAGGATCAATGGTTACATTCCTTTGCTACTATGTCGATATATGGGCCAGACATTATGACCTTTCAAACGCGTGATTCATATAAGAGTAATCGCACAGCCGAGATTAGTATTCAGCTCCGGCAAAAAAAAAATAAGAAACAAAACTACTTTCAAGATCCAAATCTACACAGTCTCATGTATAAGCAAAACAAAAGGGCTCAGAATAAAGAGTGAAAGAAAAGCAGAATTGTGTTCGGTAGCACAAAAATCGTTACATGTTTATTTTGAGTTAAAACAAAGCTGAAAATAACCAGATGATAAAGCCCATTAAAAAATAAATTTTAACTGTTTTAGATACACCATAGTATGCTGTATTTTCGAGTTTCTAATTAGCGTCGCTGCGCCAGCAAGCGATAGAAATGACAGATATAGATATAGAATAATATGTGTTTGAACATGTCTAAAGGCGAACGAATTGTAATTTGTAAACCAATATTAGACGCTGAAGAACGCCATATCTATTATATATCTTTTTGTGGCACAGTTCTATCAGAACAACCCGAACTAACTCCTTTGATGAAGAAAAAGTTGAAATGCTCAAAGAGCGTTTGAAAAAATTGCCGGAACAAGTCTCTGATTATGAACGACGGCAGACAGTGCAGAGGCTAGCAGCGTTTGATATTTTAACACTGAGGGAAAGAAGTAAACAACTGTATAAAAGTCTACGGACAAGATGTGCCGGCGTGAATCAACAACGCTACCTGAGTTTCAGCAAAAAGGAAAAACACAGAAGGTTATCTCTTCTCCTTCCAATTTAATAACATACAAGCAAGAAGATACCATTAACACAAAACAAGCACCAATCAACAAACTGTGAATTTCACAAAAAGCAGCAGTCAATAGCAGGAGATGGCAAGTGCCAGACAGCGGTCCTTGATATGTGTCGGCCTGACAGCGGTGGTACGAGCGCACGCCGAAGACGCAGTGCACATACCTAAGAACTTTAGCGACGAACGCAGACAATATACTTAAAGTTGCAACATCAAAGGCGCTTGAGACAGGACGGGCAGCAGCGAGGGCCACGCTAATCGCCGCAGGAAAGCGAGGCAACAGGGCAGCGGCCGCGGCACTAATTGCAGCAAAATTAGCCCAGACACATCTAGCCGTCCTGGAATCTTTAACGGAAGCAGGACCAGACACAACAGAGGGAATAGCAGCAGCATCGCGCATTGCAGGAGCGCAGGAAGTCATTGCAGAAATCGCCACCGCAAAACCCGCGGACTTTCCCAGGACATTGCTGGAAACAGCAGTGACATGCTGCGCCAATAGGATGCTCGTAGCAAAGTCGGAGTTAGCACAAGCGAAACACGGTGCATGTTTTGCAACGGAAGACAGGCGAGAAGAGCTCAACACGAATGAACAGGAGGAACCTGCGGGTAAGATCGCAATAACGATAACAACACTGAAACCCACAACACCTGGCTCAGCAGTAGGGCAACCACTAACAATTTGCGGCAGCGGCAGTACAGGGGCGATCGGCACACCAGCATCAGACTGCACAAGCACAACAACCGACAACATCAGCCTCAAAGGCGGTAATATATTCACAACAGCGACACTGCAAGCGAACCGAGCAAATAGGGACTCGAAAACGGACTACGCTGCGGTGTACGAAGCAACAGCGATTCCGGCTCAGAACACTGGAACCGGATCTCAAAAAATCAAAAAACTCGAAGATACGATAGAAAAGCTAAGCTCTATATCAGCACCGGCAGAGCCAACACAACTGGTA
>NW_027124937.1:0-671 GCF_001457755.1 Trypanosoma equiperdum | reverse complement strand
CAAGGCAGAAAATGTGAAGACTACAATAGAAATAGACCTAAAGGACCTAAAACCCCCAAAGGCCGCCGTCGGTGGAAATGGGGACAAGAAGCTTGAGACAATAAATGACCCCAAAGAGCTCGCAGATGCTCAAATCTATTACACTGTTCGGCACTTTGTTGAGGAACAGGAAGGCAAGAAGGAAAACCAAGCGAGTCCTTCATGTCCCTCAAAAGCAGACAAGGCAAAAGAGATACCCAAATCAGCATACTAATGTAAAAAGCACACAACAAACGAAGATTGTAAAAAGGAAAAAGGTTGTGATTTTGATGATAAAAAACCGGAGGGTAAAAAATGCTTTCCGAAAGAAAATTCTTCAACACCAACGGCAGAGAGCAATTCCGTTATAATGAAAAATGCACATCTTTTGCTTTTGCTTGCTTCTAAAATTACATTTTCTGAAAGAGTTTTGCTAAAATTATAAAATATATAAAAATCTTCTTTTTTGAGAGAAGTCGCTGAAAATTGATAAATTTCGTACTTCTTGTCAAACCTTTGAAATTTCGTATAAAAGTGACTATGAGTGAAAATTAGTAGAGTCATAGGGTATAAGAAATAAAAGCCATTATAAAACATTGCTATTATGGTTTATTTCATCTGTAACAATAATAATAATAATAATAATAATAATA
>NW_027124939.1:0-3502 GCF_001457755.1 Trypanosoma equiperdum | reverse complement strand
TAATAATAATAATAATAATAATAGGAGAGGGTTGTGAGTGTGTGTATGCGAATATTATAACAAGGGTGATAATGTTTAAAACAAAATGGAAAGGTAAAATAAAAGTACCCAAAGCGATGACAAGGGTGCTATGGAGTCGCTAAGTGGTGCAGTGCCTAAGAGTAAGACAAAGAGAGATGGAGTATGCTCAGTTTCATACACAAACACGAAAATCGGCCACCACTATCATACAGAAGGACATGAGGGAGGGGACAATAAGGAAGAGGAAGAGTGTTGCGTACAGGCCAAATTTGTTTGCTATACTACAGGCAGAAGCGGTGACAGGAGAATGAAAAGAAGCGAGAATACCGAATGAAACAAATAACCCCCGAACAGCACAGCACATAATATGGTGATACATTAGAGGGAGGTGATACCAATATTTGACACGTCTATTTCTGAGTGAAGCGATTACGGAGATATTTTTGGGGCAGCAGTGAGTTTTAATTTGATAGTGGAAACGTATGCCAAGTGGTGAGAGCAGAGTGTTGCAAATAGTAGTGTGTCTAGTATTTTTCATGGGGCCCACATGTGGCCAAAAGGGTATAGAGGCAAAAGGAAAAGGAAGGTGTTTTTTCGTACTTCATAAGGAACAGGGCATCATTGACGGAGTAGCGTAAAGCAAACCCAGAGTCCGTGGATCCTTGACGACGATCTACAACCCAAACTGATATTTTCCATCAAATTCTGGAAAAAAAAACCGTCTGTGCAATAAACGGATAGGACTCTGAACAATGCCAAGAAGGTGGCACCGAATAAAGTCTGGACACGATATACGGCCGCCCCAAAAGACAACGCGGTATGTTATACCACTTTCAGAATTATATCGAAAATTCGAAAATAAAAAACAGCCAAAACGGCGCCAATCGAGCAAGAAGTCACACACTCCGCCCCAGCGCCGCGAGGCCAAAAAAAATAAGATACTACCCCGCAACAGTTGTCACCACAATCGCCGACATTTGCCCCTTTCCTTAATGTAGTGTAGAAAAAGCTGTTGCAACCACCGTTCCTGGCGATGCCACAACAGGACCCAGCCAGAATATGACTAGCGGCGCTTTTTTTGCTACTGTGCGCTAGCTTCAAACCAGTAGAGGCAGCTGAACCGACAGCGGCAGACAAGGCCGAAGCCTACGCATCGATCTGCGCGCTCGTGGCCATAGCGAAAGCGCCTTACAGCGGCCCCAAAGACGACATAACCGACAGCGACATAATAGATGTCATAGCAGCGGTAAACCTAACCGCAGGCGGCCAAAACGTAACAGCAGCGGCAATAGAAAGACTCGAAAAGGAGTATGTTCAGCTAGATGAATCGAACAGCGCAAAACAGGCATGCACCCAACAAGCCTGGGGCTTCGGCAAAAAAGGCGCAAAATACAACAAAAATAATAACGGAAACGAGGTGTTACTAAAGTGGGCGAACCGGAAACTCAAGAAAGAAACAACTAATCAACTTCACAGACTAGCACGCGAAGCAGTACTTTTAGAAGACGACATAGCCAACACAGACTTTTCAAAAGACGTCCAAACGGTCGAAAAAAAAACTAAAAGAGGCATTAATCGGAAACGAACCAACAGATTCAGTTGCTAAAACCATTCCGCTCGGCAAAACAATGGCCTGAACTTGTAGCAGCCCGGCCGGCACGGAAACAGATAACATTGCCGGAGCGAGCCTCAAACAGGATGTGATGTGCCTCTGTGGCAAACACAGCGGCGGCGCAGCCGGCGGACTCAAAGTGCGCACAAACTTGAAAACAACCCGGCCGTGGCGCTCACAGCAGGCACTGACGCTCAAACAGACTGGGTAAAATTCCGGTACCACTGTGACAGGATATCAAATGCTGTGCATTTAACTAAAGAAACAATAAACACGGCACTGCAGAACTTTATCAAGTTAATATCTCAACCACAAACAACCAATTTCGACAAAGCCTTCTTTCTGGGGAAAATCGACGGCACCGGCAACACAGGGTGCGACGGCGACAGCGCCAACAACAACAATGGTCGCTGCGTCCAATACAAAAAGGCCTATACGAAAGCAGCCGGAACAACAATACCTTGGATGGTAGCCCTCAGAGAGGCGGCAGAAGCTATGGATAGTATCCATAAAAAGGCGAACCTTCGCCATACCATAAGCATGCGGCTGAGGAGCTTAAAGCAAGCCCTACAGACACTAGCAGCCGACCCCGATGAAATCACCGCTACACAGTCTGCAACAAAGCCGCACAAAACAGCGCCCAGCGCCAAAGCTTTCAGGCGGCACACCACAAATGAAACCTGCACAGAAAATAACTGCAAATGGGATGGAAATACTGAGGACAAAGGCACATCCAAAGAAGATGAGAGTAAAGATACAACTCAGACCAATACAGGAGGAGCAGGAGGAGAAGCAGGAGAAAAAACAACGGGGTGTGCAGCGCACTTCAATGATAAAAACGCTTGTGAGAAAATGAATGAAGGGAAGGAGAAACATGTATGTGCGTGGAAGAAAGACGGTGAAGGTGACAAGGATAAGGACAAGCTTAGGTGCCGAAATTGTAGTGTTCTCGTAAATAAAAAATGGATCTGATAGCTTCTTTCTTTATGTATTTGGTAGAATTCTATCATTATAAACTTTTTTCTCAGTTTTGTGAAATTTATGAAACTTTGCTACTTTGAGAAAATTTGATATGCTTTGACACTTTTTGGCGATAATGCACAGATTAGTGAAAATGTAAAAATATGAAAAAGTTTTGTATGAAAGTAACCCGTGTGTAAAGTAGTAAGATTATAGGTATGAAAAATGGGTGTTATACTGATTTTTTTTGGTTTATTTTATGAACATTAGTTAGGGTTAAAATGCTAATAATAATAACAGAAGTAATAATAATGATAATAATAATAATAATAATAGGGGAGTGTTGTGAGTGTATATATATACGAATATTATAATAAGAACAGTGTTGAAGAATAAATGGACTAGAATAATAGAAGCACTTAAAGCGATATTTTTGTGCAATGGAAATAAGAGGGGGTGTGAGAGAGAGCACGAAGAATATTATTAAAGGGGAGAGAGAAAGAAATGTAGATAAAACATGGTTAGTTTTAATTTTAAAAAATGAATTGAAAATGCACGGGAGATGATGGAGTGGAAAGAGATGGAGAGATTTAGTGCTGTGTACATGGCTAATAAACGTTTTACGTTATGTGCTATGATAGTGCTCTACACAGGAACAAAACAAATCAACTGTATTCACGGCCCCACAGGAAGACGAAGGAGCAACCACAGATTCTCCATATTATACTCAAAAAAAAATTTGTACAAGTAGAGAGATTGTAGCAACTGTGGTTTTTATTCTGCTCATGAATCCTGATGTCAAACGCTTAAACAAGAAAGTAACCTTGCATAGTGTGAATGCAGATTTTCTTTCAATAGAAGAACATTTTTTAAAAATTTTTCTTCGTGCCTTCGTGGGAGTTTCCCCCC
>NW_027124940.1:0-1363 GCF_001457755.1 Trypanosoma equiperdum | reverse complement strand
GTTGAGGTGGCCGGCATCGCCAGGGAACGCAAAATAAAGATTTCTGTCGACTGAAAGTCACCTATTGTAAAGGTTTAGAATCACTATTATGAAAAAATTATACGGACTTACAACCTAATCTTATTATTATAATTATTGCTATCATTTTTATCATTATCACTTAATACCATTGCAATTATCATGCTAACTAATATCTATAAAAGATAAACATCATGAACAAAATCAGAATAACATTGGATTTTATATCCTACCACTCTTTTACTTTAGACCCATAGACCACTATAATATAAAAATAACAGATTTTCTAAATTGTCACATTTTTCAAAGGATTGACAAAACAATTGTTGAAATATATCAAAGTTTGTGAATATAGCATACATCGTTAGAGTTTTAGAATACTAAAGTACTGCAAAACTCTCAAAAGCTGCAGAAATCAAATCAATTTTCTTTTCGACAAGAAAACTACCATTTCGGCATTTTCCCGTATCCTTTTCATCCTCATTATCTTTATCCTTCCTAAAAATACAATTTTTGTCGCCTGTTTTGTCATTTTCACAAGCGGTTTTATCAGGTCCGTGTGTTTCACATCTAGTTGCAGCTTTCCCCACTCTTGGTTTCTCTCCTGTTTCTGCTTGGGTTGCTTGTTCTGCTTGTTCTGCTTTTTTTTGTGTGTGTCTAATGTTCATTTTTTAGTTTTATCAGTAGGGTTTTCTTTCCATTTGCAGGGTTCTTTGCAGTTGTCTTTTGATTGGTGTTTGTTGCAATCATTTTCCTTCGTTATTGCTGCCTGTGTCCCTGCTGCTGCTGGTGGCACCGTTGGTACTGGTGATCTGAATGCTGACAGGTATATTCCCCAAATTGTTAAGTTGAGCGTCTTGAGGGTAGTTACCGCTGCTTGCACAGCAAAGGCATCGTTATGGTCTTCCATTACCGCTATGGCGCTTTCGATTTCGGCCATCCAGTGAATCGGCTTTGGAGCTTCGCCGGCTAGTAAAGGGTTGTAGTTCACACAGATCTGGCTGTTCGCCACGGTGCAGCCGGTGCTGGACGTGTGTGAGTAACCTAGAAAAAATCTTGTGTCGTCCTGGTTGGCGTTGACTTCCCATCCTTGTGCACCAAGCTTGCTGGTGAATGTTTTGAGTGCCGCTTCGAGTGACTCACAAGTCGTGTGTGCGACTTTTGGCGGACATTTGGCCATGAGCGCCGTCCACTTCGTTTTTGCTGCGGTGGGCTCTGCGCTTACTAGTATGCTTCCCAGCGTGCCTTCGGCCACCCCTGCGCAGGGATTTGTACTGCCACTACTTCCTGCTACACAAAGGCATATTATGTCGTTAATTAGCGTTTTGCCTACGTTTGGAGCTGC
>NW_027124943.1:0-1599 GCF_001457755.1 Trypanosoma equiperdum | reverse complement strand
GGGACTCGCCGACTAGTTGGTGCATCTAACCACACCTTTCCCTCAGATCCCGTACTCCTGAGGACACTTCCATTTGCATGTGTTGCAACCACTGACACGCAAGCCAATAAAAAAAGAAACAAGCCCACTATGCTCATCGACCGTTTCTTATCGCCAGCAAAGCCAAGATGCCGCATTCGCTCAAGTTGGCACCTTGGCTTAAATGCTGTTTTTTGGCTGCTCTATGCATATGTATGTATATATATATGTATGTGTGTATGGGGGGAAGATGCCAACGGGAAGGGGGGAAGCGGGATCGTTTGCATGCGCATTATTCAAAAAAAAAAGGGGCCCTTGATTGACTGTTGTGAAGGAGGTGCAGAACTTAGCGGTGGAAAGTGCACGCACCTCGTTGGACGCACAGAAGGGACATCAAACCATCCTCTTAACTCCCGAAGGGTATCGTCGGCTTTCCTTCTTTTTTTTTCGAGGGGAAGAGAAACACGAGGACATCGATAAAAAAAATTAAAGGCTGCGTCTGCACATACATATTATACCTAAGTTAAATCACTGATTAGATATTGAGGCGAGACCCTTTGTTAACGCACCATTGACACGAGGTTATGGTGAGTTTATCTCATTGGCAGCAAAAGTTATCATTTCTCTGGCTCCTCTCAAACCCTCTGCCGTTGCCGTCCTCCCTGTGGAGTTTTTACAAATTGACTGCATTTTTGTGTCCGCTTTTACTGCCTGCCCATTAACTGTCTAGTGGAACAGGTTGTTGACTCATAATCATTCACATTAAAGTCTCAACTGCTATGGCCACTCCGACACCGGTCATTGCACTCGCTTCCATAAAGGGAACCGCTCAATTTTAATGACAATTCTTTCGTGGATATCAAATTTATTCCCGACAAGTATTTTGCTCGTATTTCCGCAACCAAAACTATTAAGCTGCAAGAAAAACACAACTTGATAAGGTTGAAATTCCAAATTTAAATAACGCCGTACACCACTATTGCACCGTGGGGGTCACGATAGAACTGTACTGTTGTGGCTTGGAAGCATTCCCGGCCACAAATATCATATATTAAAATCTAAACTGTCTTTTTCCGTCAATGATAACGTTATGACTCCGCCGTCAATGTGAATGTTAGTCATGCATTTGCATACACACCCCACAAAAAAAAAAAAAATACCAACAACAACAGTTCAACCTCTCAATATATTTCACAACGAATCGTCCTCGCCACACCCGCTACGACTTTTTTTTGCAAAAAAAAAAAAGCAAAAATGTCATCAATACCCCCGTTCCTTTAAGCAGAGCAAAGGACAAAAACAAATTAAAAAAAACATTCATCAGCAGCCCCTCTGGGCACAAATTCTCATACGAAACTCCAAGGAACAACTGAAATTATAAAACAAACTACGAATAAAAAATGCCTGCCTCTTATGCGTGCATGGAAACATCAGGCAACTCCACACGGGCCTCAGAAGGGGCTGACCGCTGGCTTACTTGGTTGGTAAACTCCTCCCCCCCCCCCTCTCTCTCAACTGTCTGCATATTACTGACACTACCAGAAGTTACGTAATTAAGAAAAGATAAATTAAACAAAAAAA
>NW_027124944.1:3837-7784 GCF_001457755.1 Trypanosoma equiperdum | reverse complement strand
ATATATATATATATTTATTTATTTATTTATATGTACATGCGTCTCTTTGTATTTTTGTACAAAGTGGTTCGACTGAGGCCGTCTCAACAGCGAATCATTTTCTGAACAACAACATACTTGCGGTTATTCCATTTCGTTTTGCTGTGTAAGTTTCTGTTATTTAAAAGCAAACCAAACATTAGCGACGTAAAGGAGGAAAGGACTACTCACACTTTAACGAATCCAATCCCACAGCGTAGTTATACTGTAGCCGAAATTGTGAGCTAGTGTGCAAGCGAAACCTTCTGCTCATTCGTTTGGAACGCGTTTCTACTAGCAGAGTAAACAGGCTGGTGAATAGTCAAAACAGGAGAACGAGAAGTGGGAAAGAAAAAAGAACACAAGGGCAAACAAAACACTCTGAATTATGGATCGCAAGCTTGTTGAGATGCAAGCCGTCATTTCACGGCGTGAGGCGGAGTTCCGGAAGCAAAACATGGACCTCTTCACCGAACTCCTCGGGGAAATGAGGACGGAAGACGGTTTGTGTGAGAAGAACTCAAAGGAGCTGCAATACAAACAGAAGGAACTTGCAAAGCAAAGAGCAGAAATTGAAAAGGCGGAAAAGGACGTAAAGGCGAAGTTGGATAAAGTGAAGTTAACCCGTTCCAGGTTGGCAGAGCAGATGAGCGAAATAAAAGAAAAATTGGAGACATTGCGGAAGTGGGGTCCTGCAGATCACGCGTCCCCACTGGGGCTTCTGCCAGCTGGTGCAACGGCGGCAGCTCCTGAAAATGGATCGAATGGGCCCGCTCAAACATCATGATGTAATCTTTTAAAATGCTGAAGGGAAAAAGAAAGGGGGAAAGTAAGAGGGAGTTATGAAACGAAGTGAGGGGATGAATGTAGAAAATGTTAGTGAGAGTGACCCCTTGGAAATTGTGCGAGAGACGATACAAGCGTTTTCTCTTTTTTTCTTTTTCTGTTAGCGCCATGATCCCTTTTTTTTCCTTTTTTTTTTTGAAATGTACCTTAAATCGAGCGTCTCGGATTTGTTTATTTATTTATTTATTTATTTTCCACTTGTATATCACTCACTTTTGCGTGATATATTATTACTATTATTATTTGTAAAGGGAGAAGGAAATGAAAAGGAATATGGGACGACCTAATGAACAACAGAGGGACTTTCCAAGTGGGAAGAAAAAAGTGAATTGCGTTTCAACATTTACTCGTTTATGTCCGCTATGTCTCCTTCACTTTACTTTACATCGACTTTCATGTTCCCAATGAAGGAGGATAAAAAGGTGTAGTGAGTCCCATAATCGAATGAAACACAAAGCGGTAATGATGATAAATGTGTGCTGCATTTCAACATGAGCCCCTCCCTTTCCTATCCTTCTCTTCATGTATTTATATTTTGTCAAGGGACATTCCTTAAACTATTGTTGATGTCATTATTGTTATTATTATTATTATTATTATTTTCGAATGTAAACCATCATAAAAAGGGGAAAAATGAATAACATTTTGGGGGGAATGAAACTTCAAGAAAACGCGTCTCCTCCCATTCGTCATGCGAAGCCCTGCCGTCCCACTGGTTGTTGGTGTGTTGCCACCTCAACCGATGCAACATATTTTTGAATATGTCGTCTCGTAGGAGCCGTTTTCCTTTTTTTTTCTTGTTAATTATTCTCTCACCCTTCCGGTTCTCATTTTACTTCTCGTTTGTACAATTACAGTGTAGAGGTTGCCCCAGCGCAGATGTGATGTGGCCGACATTCACTTATTCCTACTTCCGCTCCCGCCGGGTTTTTTTTTGCGCTCACGCTTCTTTAGGAGTTGCGAAATGCGGAAAAAAAAGGCATATTAACTAACAATGCAACTGGTTTGCTTTAGATTCCATACTGCGAGTTTGTGGATATGCTTCGACCCAACGGAGGGAAAGAAATAAAAAAAAAGGAGAATCGGGAAGAAAAGAGATATGAGCGGGCAAAAAAAAACCTTTCCATATCACAGCCAAGTTGTTGCACACCCGGTATTATCCCCATTTTGCTTCAGTAGCAACTCCAATCATTACGGGCCGACTGCCGATGCGATATATACAATTAAAACACTGGAGAAAAGCGACACATGCTTTCTTTTTTTGGGGGGGGGGGAGGGGCCTCGAAATGCACATAAACATTTCCTCCTCTATGAGGACTAAATGATGAGTCCCTCCCCCCCCCCTCCAATCAAATGAAAAAGGAAGTAGTGCATACACAAAGTGATGAATCGTAGATACAAAGGAAAAAAAAAAGCAAACAAATCACTGTGGACAGATGTATTTGTAAGGCCAGAAACATCCTCCAGTGCAAATATTGTTTCCTTCGGTACGCCGAGTAAAAGAGTAGATGGGTAGCGAAATGCCAGAAGATTATCATACAACTATTGTTCAGGGAGGGTGTGTCACTGTAGATGGTACCGTGAAAGTTACCGGAAAGAAATAAAGGACGGATCCGTGTGTAAGACAAAAGTAGCCATATTTTACAAACTACATGTCATTCTTTGTAGCCCTTTAAAACAAGCTCCACTCGAATTCAAGGTGGGAACCGCCTGCCACACATGGAAGTTGACTGACTATGAAACTAGTCAGCAGAGGCATACGCATTCGTATTAATTCATTCCGCTTTTCCCCACTGCGCGGCGGACCGGAATGAAAACGAGGGCGGCATCATTGCTGCTGGAGAGTGGGAAAAGACTGCCCCATAATATTCCCGGCTCGAATCGTGAACATTACTATGAAGGTTACCGTGAGGCAAAATCGCAGCACCCCGAGAAGGTACAACTCACCACGGTGGTGGAGGGAATCGTCCCTGTGCGGTTTTTATGCAATCATTTCCAGTAACTTTAGCCGCTTTCACGGAGAAGCACACCGGAGGGTGGAGCCGAGAATGTGGATGATACAGCCGTTAGAATCAACAGCGGAAGTCGGTAAAGGGTGGACCAAACTTAGTAACACCTCCTGAAGGATTCACGACACTTCCACCTCACTAATCAGAGGAAGAGAGGACTCGTGATCCAGCGGTACGTTGCGAGTGCAATTTGCTTCACTCTCGATTCGACTCGAAAGTAAAGCATACGGCGGGGAAAACATTGGCAGGCTGAAAAGAAACGGGTAGGTGGGAAATAAAATATGGCTCCGAAGCCACTTGTGCACACAGACGCCCTTATTGCCACGGCGCCCTCATGATCATTCTTACACATTTGTATAGTTTTGAGGGAGTCCGTAAACACAGAAAAGGGAACGATGATTCCGGACGGCACGGATAGCAGGAAGTAAAAGGGAAAGAAGCAATGGGGCCACATCAGCAAATACGTGCTAAGGCACTCATAGCGACCGAAACCAAACCGGTTACAAACTTGCTTTAGGTGCCAAGTTGTATCCAAGCGTGTTGATAATTGAAAGGGATTTGCGCAGCAAAATGGAATAGGAAAAGGGACTCTCACTGAGCAAACAATGATGCCAATAGTAAGAGCATGAGCGCAAATAAGTAACGGATTCGGAGAGTCGTGCAATACATGGCAACGCTGGCTCGTGTAACGCCTCTCATTTCTTCTTCAACAGGGAGTGAGCAGAGATGGAATGAATCCAAGGAGGGGGAGCGCCATCATGAAAGTGCGTTACTGAAAGTTGTTCACGAGAGCTTTGCTAAATTTAACCAACCGGCTGGCCGATAGAGAGGGCGTCACTTCCCACAACATCGCTTGTGTGGGTTGCGTACGGCACCTGAAGATGGAGAGATACGGGATACTTCTTCCGATATAACTGAAACATCATGTGATTGCCGCATGCCATTTACTCCGGAGCAGAAGGTAAAGGGATGTGGGGTGGCACCATGGCCCAAGGTAGTGTTGGCCGAAAGCGTCTTAAGTGTAGCCAAGTATTTCTGAGGCAGGTGGGCCCCACCTGGCGTATTTGCAAACAG
>NW_027124944.1:0-3809 GCF_001457755.1 Trypanosoma equiperdum | reverse complement strand
ATATATATATGGCGGAGTGACGCCCCCCCCCCCAAAAAAAAAAACATTCAGCGATGAAGTGTACAGCACTTATTCCACCAAATACTTTTACGGCTTCATCACTTGGGCCTTCCCGGCCTCTATAACTCCGGAAATGGGAGAGCATCGAAACTTTGCCGAGCTGGTGCTCTCCTCGGGAAGGGGGTATTTCTCGCTGGCCCTTCTTTTGGCCCATATACGTACGCGTGTATCCGCCAAGGCTCCGAACCCCTACCTTATAATAAAACACGTCAATCTTTTCTTCGCAACGCCCGATGCGAGCACCGAAGAACACGCTGACCAGACCGAACAGTGGGAAATACGTGAAAGGCTGCCGCCAACTCGGACCCACAAGCAACAGATATACGCCCGCTGCCGACATCCATCCATCCCTTGGTTTAACCGGCCTTTTCGTTACATGGGAAGAAGAGCGGAGGGAATAATTCGCCCAGTGCCACCCCACTGCAGCTCCGTAAGCTGTCGAACTTGCGATGAGCACAGAAAGCAGAGACCCCCACAATTATCCGCGTCTCATACCTCCGGCTACCTGGGTGTTCGCCCGTTTATTTCTTAGTTTAACTCACCGTCAACGCTACTAAATGATTGGCAGAAGGATATAGAGAGTCTTAGAAGAAGGTGGGAAATAGCCACCAATCCCACCACCAAAAACAGCACCCGTATACACACTTATGGGCACATGCGGATCGGTTAAAATGTTTTGCAGGCAAGATTTGGATCACACACGCTGGAATACTAACCCCAGGTGATTAGTTAACCTTACCTCTCTTCCACTGACCTTTGCGTCCCAACACTTCTTCGCCTCATCATACCGTAGATCGCGTTAGTAGAAACGCATCTCCGGCGCCTCGGAATATCGTAGGATCCTCGTTTGGCGGCACATATCCAAGATGATCCCCAGCACTTCAGCGCGTTCGCATTTACTAATGATGGGACGCGCACCATCGCGACTTAATTACAAACTTAAGCGGCTGCAGCTGCAGAACTGTTGTTGTGCCTCGGAAGTTGAAGGATGTTGTCGCCGTAAGGGCTCGCTTACCCTTCATGGTGGTTTATACGACCTGCAATGCCCAAACCTCGAGGCGCATCGCCGCAATTTGTGCGCCGAAATTTTTAACATTTAAACCGCACTAGTGGAGTATCATGCGTTACAACTCGCGTGGAAGGACACCAACAGCCATGTGATTCACGCATAACCTGGAGCACCTGCAAGTGAATGGTTTACAAACGAGAAGTCCCAATCTCAGCGTGTCCACGCGTGCTTCTAGGGTTTCGTAACTACCGGTCGTCGTTGGAGCCCTGTTCAAAAATAGCCTGCGAAAACTAAGGAGCTCACTAATGACGCTCCTTACACTTGCGGTTGTTTACCCCCACCCAACGACAGCTCCAAGAGCACCACCGCACCACCCAAGGTTCTGACGACCACAGCACTGCCACACTCCACAACCAACAGGGGTTCCAATTTTGCGATCGTCATTTTCATTTACATTGCCGAGTGTAGCAAAACATCCATCCGCGGCATTGTCTTTAGTTTAAACCCAACATCAATTCTGTGACGAGTGAAGATTACCCATGGCATCTTCCGATACCTCCCCACAAATTTAACGCCGATTCTTCAAGCTCTCTCGAGGGACTTAATAACTGCATATCCTCAACAGCAAACCCAAGAGAAGAGTTAAACTTCAACGCCCTTGTTTAGTTCCATATTCCCTGCGTCCACTACCCGTACCTCCAATGACCACCCTTATCGAAATAGTGAGAGTTTTCAACTTCCCCGAACCCTTTCTTCGGTACCCAGACAAACACTAGTGAAACTCCGCGAAGTGGCGCAGCGCCGCAAAAATTCTCACAACAGAAGACATTCAACCACAGCCAACTCATTAAGCTATTTTTTCACCAAGTTGCTTGGGCCCCATCCCCTTCAAAGGCAACTCCACCTCTTTTACGTTCACCCCTCTTCCTCTAACTTCACAAAGAATCGCATCATCAACACAATTCTCAGACATATGGATTGCATCCAATGACGGAAGAGTTTTTAAAAAATCTGTATCCACACTAGTATTATAACACTCTGTGACGTCCAACGCCCTCAGTTGACTCATTCCCCTAAGTGCAGACGTATCACCTAAATGACCACAATAACGAAGCTTCACAGTCATAAGTGAAGTAATGCCACCAAAAAAGCTCGCATCTTGAACGCCCAAACAAGAAACATTAACTAACTTCAACTTCATGCAACCTTTCAGAACATTAAAAACACGAATATTATTGCAATAGGAAATATCAAGTGCTATCAAATTCCTGAAATCCCTCAGGACACTGATATCAGTAATACCTTGGCAATTTATCAACTGTAATTGTTGTAGTGTAGTAATTTCATGTATCCGCCTAATATTTGTTAGTGTCGTACAGGTGTTGAGAATTAGTGTCTGCCACCCGCTGCTTTGTGATTTTCTGAGGTATTGTTCTATTGTCGCATTTGCTTCTACTCCAAAACTTTCCACTATTCCGACAACTTGCTGATATGTAGGGGGTTGCTGCTGAGTCATATCTTAATTTTCTTTCTTGTCGTATCTTAGTTTATTGCATGTCTTTCTGCATGTATTGACACCACAAGTATAGCATTGAAAAGGAAGTTGTAACATGTGCATATTGTAACAATATATATGGTGCAGAAGTATGTGAAGTGTACCGCTGTGTTCATTGCATCTCGTCAGGGGGGGGCACTTGTATGTTTTATAGAAAATTTAAGTATATTCAGCTGTATCGTTATGTTTCCTTACATCGTGAATAGCAGGCAAGCAGCACACAAGGAACACGTTTTTTTAAAGATTATGCG
Organism: Trypanosoma equiperdum; assembly: GCF_001457755.1. Taxonomy (NCBI): domain Eukaryota; phylum Euglenozoa; class Kinetoplastea; order Trypanosomatida; family Trypanosomatidae; genus Trypanosoma; species Trypanosoma equiperdum. Next base: position 934 of record NW_027124944.1, on the reverse strand, counting down.
GTGCCTGTTTCAGTTCAATTGATTTTTTTTTTGACAAAATAACCGCAAAGGGTAAACGCCAAATTGCCGCAGATGACAACGGCCAGCAGTGACTGACAGAAGGCCACTGCCCACCGGAAAGGAAAAAATCATAGAGCTTTTTTTCTCCGTCAGTACTGGCCTGGATCACGATATTCTCCTCTAAGCATAAAAGCACATATCTGCTATAAACCACCACAAAAACATAAAAAAATATATTGCCTCCAACAATGTAGGAAAATCTGGAAGAACCCTCCTGCTGATCAAACGTCGATAACAACTGTCACTGCTACTTGATATTAACCCCCACCCTTTTATATTGCTTAGCACACATGTACGGACAAACATTTTTTGCTCCGTCATCTCAAAAAAAAAAAAAAAATCGCACACACACACTTTTCCTTCCACCCTTTAATCCCTATATGCACGAACGTATCGAATTATTAAAAATAAATAAAATCAAACGCTCCCCCATCACCACTTACCCTACCTTAAGCATCTGTTGCACCCATGGCCCGACGTCCCTGTATTTCCGCAGTAGAGATAACCTCAGCCATTGCGGAGTACTTGTGGGGGCCAAAGGTGTGTTAAGTGCGGGAGAAATTGGTCTTTTTGTCACATTCCCTACATGATGCCCAAAATTCGCATATGTCGCATACATGGTTGGGCGCTTCCTGATAAGTGTTGTCTAGGGCAGTGCAGCCGTCTTCCACTTGCAGTTTTTGTTCGTAGTTGCCACTTGCCCAATTGCATTCGATTGTTGTTTTCAACTCCCCACTACACTATTGATGTGATGGCGCTTCCAATTTGTTTTTAGGGGTTGACTGCTGATATGCTCGGCATTTTTTTCCCTTCTTCCAAAGGCTCTCTCTTCTATATGTTTGTTTGTTTGTTTGTTTTTTTTTTGGGGGGGGGG
>NW_027124947.1:3742-25028 GCF_001457755.1 Trypanosoma equiperdum | reverse complement strand
TTTTTTTTTTTGTTTGACACTAATTGTTTTTTTTGTCACTATTGGTGTTGCCGTTTTTACTGTTATTGTTTGTTTTGCCGTCTAATTTGACACGCCATATTCCATCACGTTTTTGTTCTGTTGTCGTTGATGTTGTCCTTTTTTTTTTTTAATCAGCGTCAGTTCTCATCCCGTGTCCCTTCTATAGCTTGTAACAGTTTGTTTCTTTTTTCTTTTTTTTTTTTGTTGTCGTCTTTGTTTCAATCGAATTGGTGAACCGAAGCCTCCACTTTATTTTGTGTCTTTTTTTTTTGTACTTAGAAGAAACGTCCAATAACCTTGCGTCGTACATTTGGTATTTTTATACCATTATATTATTGTTATTTAAAGAAAAAAAAGGAGTAAAAGTGAGTGTTTAAGGGAAAGAAATGACAGAGAAGGAAATGATTGTGAGGAAGGGAAGGGAATGGAAAAAATGGGGAAAGTTTAATGCATGCGTATATATTTATATATATATATGTATAAATATATACGTAACTTAGATTTAAAATAGAATACAAAAAAATTTAAAAAGAAAAGCACATGAGATAGAGAAGGCTTCTTGTTTGTTATACCTTTACCCTTTTTTTTTCTTTCTCTTGTAGTTTCCCCACCACCCTTTTCTAGCATCGAACTAGTTTCCTGTCATCACACCAATTCTTCAGGTGCATGCGTATGTGAAAAGGGAGAAAAAGAAGGAAAGAGAAGGGGGATTTCTATTTACCTTAGCCATCGGCTGTTATTGTTATCATTAATGCTGTGATTGTTTCCCTCTCTCTCTCTACTTTTTTCTCCCGCTTCATTCATCAAGTTGCATGTATTTATATATATAAGTATATTTATACGTGCAAAAGGTGTTCCTACAGAAGTTTATGTGTTTTTTTTGTGTTTGTGTGTGTTGTTGTTGTTGCGTTTCTGTTGTTGTTTTTGCTCTAACTGGTTTGTTCTACTTCTTTCGTCCTTGCGGATGCACACGCTTGGCAACAGCCGTTTTTTTCTGGCTCATGCATTTTCTTTTTTATGTCTATTTATCCTTGCCCTCTCCCTCCTAACTGATGCCCTTACGATTTTGAATCGCATTTGTCTCTGTTTACTACCCATCTTTATTATATGTGTGTGCGTCTGCTCGTGCATTGTGTGCCCATTTTTTATTTACTTAATTTCACGCACTGCATTCTTCCTTTTTTGTTTTGTTTTGCTTTCATTCTCTCTGATGTTATTTCTGTCATTTTTAATTGTACTTCCTCTTGTCTCTCTCTCTCTCTTTCCCTCTTTCTCTTTCTCTGGTTTCTTCTTTCTATAATTCCTTCGCATACAAATACATTCGCACGACATCACCCTGCCTTACAAAGATTGAAACATATCAATCACTAGGTTCTTCACCTTGCAAAACTAATTTAGGACACATAGAAAGTAAGCAAAAAGGGGGGAGGAGGTAGGCAAGGAAGAAAACAAAATTTTCTCTTCATTTTTTTCCTTTTTTTCTTACTTTGGTCTTTAATTATTATTATTATTATTTGAAAATCAACCATAGGCTTTGTCGTTTTAAGGGAAGCTGTACATTCCCTTCACGACATTTTGATCACGTGAGTAAATACCGTCTCGCATTAACGAATATTGGCGTTCTCGTCACCATCCCATAGAAAAAAAAATCCACAAAAAACGCACAAAACTCTTCTGTTGTGTCTGTTTGGGTGTGTGTTACGGCGACGTTCCTATTTGGTTTGTCCCATTGTGTTAGGCACATATAAACACATAAAAATACACACACCCACACATCCGACAAAAACGTAACGAAAGCAGGATCGAAGTAAAATTAAGCCAACAGCAACGCAGGAAAGAAGGATCACATTATCGGCGCTACATATTCCTAAAGCAAAACAGGTAGTGCTAAAACATTTTAGTTATCTCCCCAAATTTGTTCCGCGGTAGTGGCTACGGAAGCGGACGTGAAGAAGAAGCGGATATTATTGGTTGTTTGTACGCCAAGGAACGCATACAACACTGCTATTGCGCGCAGTACCTCGCAAGGGTGTTACGGTTGTTTGATTGGAAACATGAGCTATACTAATCAGTGCGTGAGACATGGACGTCTGAATCTGTCTACTTTACTTGCGGTGATTCTGTTGGTTATTGTGGGTAAAGCAATGGCCACTGTAGAGTTCAAGCTTACAGATGCTGTGCAACTCTCACTACATCAAACCGCACAAGTAGAGTTCAGCAAGGGTTCCAGTGATGGTAATGATGACATGAAGTTTTCTAGCACTGATATGTTTTATTTTGTGCGACAGGAAAATGCCAAAAATTGTAATAGCAAACCAATTCCAGATGATATCTTCAACGTCTCTACTGTCGATCACGACGGTGGTAATGCCAAGGGGGCGTTCACAGTGCGCAGTAGTATCTTTACTGTGGGAGATAAATACGGTGTATGTTATGTGTCTGGTAACAAGACCTTCCCTGCAAAGCGTGTGGATTCTGGAGGAGATGGCTCTCAATTGGATGTATGGCCAAGTCTTTACAGGGATTTTTCTTTGAGTGTAGAACCAAGTCCTCATGGGTTGGGTCTCTTCCGCCTCACTGTGGAGGAAACAGCACAGAAGGGACGCCCCGTCAACAGCGGCTTCGGTGGAAACCGTACCATCTTCCTTTTCCCCTGTGGAAATGTGGAGGAATGTAGTGATGCCAGTCATGTCTCAGAATTATGTGCCAAGGCAAGTGAAGACACCATCGAATTGAATGAGCTGGAGGGTGTTGGAACAGGAAGGATCACGGGAACCTTCTCCCTGCAACCGTCGTCGACCAAGAAAACCTTTGCCATCTGTGTATCATACTGCGGTGCTGGAGCAGAGGCATGTAGCAACCCCTCACATCAGGAAAGGTCATACACCGCAGTTGAGGACGGCAAAAAAGACAATACCGGAGCAATCATTACTTTTGAGGCCACTAATACCAACACATACAGCACAATACCCGTGAGACCACAGGCACGTGAGGAAGGTTACCTGCAACTTCATGGTGGTAGTACTCCCACTGAGGGAGATAAAATAATAATTGTACAGAAAGATTCGGCTTGCTCAGACAAAGCGCCGTTACTATATGGTCTACAGGTTGGAAAAATTAGTGTTGAGAATGCGATGGCGAGAGTCAATTTTTCAACTAAAATGCTTATTGATGATAAAATGGAGGGTAATGTATGCTATTACAATCATTCCTCCAACGAATGGAGTAAGTTGCGAAGGATTGGCGACGGTGACGAATCGCAGGAATCGTATTTTACGATAGAGGTACTTCAGCCCACATCCTTCACAGTGGTATCACCCGCAGTTGTCATTGGGCAAAGGGTGGAAATTGAGCTTAATGGCACGGGTCTTGATGCTACGCGGGACTCCGCCTTCGTGTCATTGGACACGTGTGGGGATCACGAAAAAGATGGTGTGACAAGGTTTAACTGCTCGTTAAGGAATGGGAACACACCAAGGTGTCGAGTTGTTGTAGACCCTGATTCAAACGGTGGTGGCATGCTGAGAGTGTGTTACCGAAAGAGTGGGTCTCTGAATGCCGCTGAGGTGAATGGGAGAATCACTATCAACGACCGCAATCCCTCCTTCGAACTCGCACCGTATCCTCTGCGTGGTGGACAAACGGGTTCCATGACATTCCATGGGCATGATCTCTCCGCTGCGGATACAGTGTATTTCGTTTCTGTTGATACGGAGTGCACTCATGGTATGCAGTCCAATAAATTCCGTGCCGAGAACGGTTTTGAAGTGGAGAAAGGAACAGTATACAGGTACGATGTTGTTGGTGAGGCGCACCAATGTCTGAAAGTGTGTTATTACATCCGATCACTTGGTGTATGGTCTGTAGCACGCCCGCAAGGCACAATGGAACCCACAAATGGCAATTGTGGGAAGAACCATTTATATGTGAGTGAGTATGATCTTCGTTTCGAACTACCAGACGGTAAGCTTACTCTCAAGGAAACGGCCACTGTAACACTGTCATCAGGTATCATGCCCTCCGACATGAAACTTGTGCGCTCATGGGAGAGATGTGTTTTCCACTTCTGCCTAATTAATAACAGATATACATCAGCTTGCGAGTTGCCGCAGAATGAAGATGACTATGTCTCTGCGCGGTTTGAGAATTCAGTGAGTATTTTCGGTGCCTCAACCAACGTGGAGTACATCCTGTGTGCAAAGAACGGTGCGGAAACGTATATACCCGTGTTGCATAAAGGCAGGGAGTTGTCAGCAGCGAATATTGTATTTGAGGCGGAAGATCAGGTGGTCAAGCACTCTGGCCATAGTCCTGATGTGTGGCGTGTTGGTGAAGTATCGCTGAATTCGACATTCAGAGGCCGAGGGTTAAACGCCAGCGAGGACACAGTTCTTGTGTTTAAGGACGATGTCATGCTCGGTACGAAGACGAAGGTGTGCCCACCATTGAGCAATAAACCGAATACCGTCCTGAATTCTACAGCGCTTTCGGGAAATGACAGCACAAGTTCCGTTGCTTTCCGATACAGGGGTTCGCACGCACTCTACACTGGAGCGGTGGTACATCTATGCTACGTATGGGGTGGTGGCAAGCATGTTACATACACTGAGTCCATTCAGTTCTCCGAGTCGCAGCCTTCCAGCATGAGCGATACGCCAGCAGGTGATGATGCAAAGCGGGCTGGGCTGCGTGTAACGCTGAAATTTCACTCTAATACGTCTGTACTGAGGTTGGGAAGCGAAAGCGTGCACTTTTACAGGTTTGTAAACTCTTCGGGTCCACGAACAAAATGTTACTGTGATGACGATTGCCCTGAGAATGATCGCGTGACTTATCGGGATGTGGCGCTGGTAGCGGGTGAAGATGACAATACCACCGTGTGGGAGAATCCATCTGGGTTTGACAATCACGGCTATGGTGCCATCTACGTAGTGTGTTACGCCTCATCTCTCCGAAACAGCACAACATACATGGGCAAGGTAATTGTTGGAATGGCACAGCCGACCTTTTACGAGGCGACAAGTCAAGGCGGAGTTCACCGCAGTTACCGACCCATCACCATCGGTGTTACGCAAGAGTGCGTGAAGGAATCATGTATCAAACTCACAGATGACCATCGTGTGAAGCTGATCCCGGAAAAGAAGAGATGCCACAACCTTGTGGGAGATGTGGAAGGTGAAGCAGGAGGCGTCGTTGGTGACGTGGTCGTCACAGATAGGCACTACAAGGCTAATGTGGTTGTGAACGATCCCGGAAGGTACCGCGTTTGCTACGGCATTGAAAGTGTGTTTACTGAGTTACCGCAGTCGAGTAAGTACGAAATTTCTCCACTCACCGTTAAAGGCCCGGAGCCGAGTGGGTTCACAACCATACCCGAAGCGCCCTCCGCAGGACAGTTTCTCACCATGAAACTGGAGTGCGATCAGTCCGTCTGCTCCGCATGCATCCCCATCCGGCTGATTCCAGGAAAGGATTCATCGTGCTGGGATGATAAAACTAAAGGTATCACCAGCACGAACTGTGAGGGCTCCGTAACAACCATAACGTTCCCCTACACCTATCTGGAAAAGGGAGATTACCGCGTTTGTTACGGTGACGACGTTTCACAAAGCCACATGGTGCCCAAGTGGCTCAACGTGGGCCCGGCGAACCCGGCTTTTTTCACCCCGTCCCATTACAGCTTCTATGCGAACCAAGACACGCCTATTGTACTAGAAGTGAAAGGAAACGACCTCTCACAAGAGGATGAAATTTTCATCCTTCCGGGCAGCGGCATTTCCTGCCACGACCTGCAAAACGACGGCGCGCGGCCGGCTCGCAAGCTAAGACGGTTGTTGAATGGTGAGGCTGGGGCGGCCGGTGCACACATCGACACCGATGGAGTTCTGGCTAAGTGGAGCTTCGTTGCGCATGAATATTTTGAGAGCGGGTTAATACACAACAACACTCTCTGCGATCAGCCGGGTACATCTTGCGCGCTCCAGCTGTGCTACAAACGCAGTGGCACAACTTGGGCTCCTGTGCGAAGTCGGAGCGGGAAGAATATGACGCTTCTGCCTCCCAACCCTTCTGTTGTTTCATTTGACAACAACTCCGTTTCTGTGGGAATGTACGGCACCTCAACTGTTAACGGAACTGAACTTACCGAAAAGGATGAAATGGCTGTACGGCGTAGGGACTGTAGTGGCGAAACTGTGACGGTGGGTGTTGGGACTCCCATTGTGAATGATGACGGGACGCAGTGGGCTCGTGTTGTGCGATTTAACGGAACCTCGGCTGATGGGTATGTCGCGTGCTACACCAAAGGGGGCAACGTCATGCGTGTCGATATTGATAATAATAGGGGAAACTTTACTATAAGAGAAAATGAATTGCATTACGAGCTTCGTGGCTCTGGCGTATCTCCCGAACACCAACTGGCTCAGTACGAGCTTCTAGGCGTGTCCATTGGGCCTCCCGACGAAGGTATGCAGGCAATAGAGGCCATCGATCTCATTGATGTAAGCCAAGAGTGTAATTATGCGCCGTTCTATGAGGCTCATGAGAAGGATCCTGAGTTCAACGTAACAATTAAACTTGAGCCGAACACGTCCGGCTTGTTTTTTGGGAGACTTCGTGTTGCACCGTCAACTTATGCACTTTGTGTGAACACGACCAGCTCATTGTTTCTGGTAAGGACGACAAGTGCGGGGAAAACGCTCTCTGTTTTTAATGCGACGCCATCAGAATATTCACTGAAACCCGTAATACCGTTCGTGGGACAGTCAATCAACTTTACATTCTTTTCCACCGCAAATCTGCGACTTTCGACGGAGGACTCTGTGCGTATAATCAACGGAACGCTCTATGAGTGTGGTTTGAAAAACGTGACATCCGTTGGCGAATACAATGTAACGACTGCAGAAGTAAGGGAAGGGCAAGTGGCTGTGGCGACGGATGTCAGGTTTACCAGCGAGTACGTTGGGCAACGGCTCACTGTTTGTTACCGACGCAATGGTGGGTCGTATGCAACTGTGGAGGCGGATGACAAGTTGGACCTCAACATTGCACCAATTGAGCCCATTCCCAGTAAATGGACCTCTGTGCCTCTTCAACCGCAAGCCGGTCGGACGCTTGTGGTAACATTCCACGGAAATGAATCAAAGGAGGACATGCTGTCACCTGAGGACGAACCAAAATTAATTCTGAAAACTGGCAGTACATTTGAACCCTCATGCGATGACAGTGGAAATGTTGTTGGAGGCAATGTTACCATGGATGGCATGAATTCCGTGTGGACTATTCCTGCCGAAAAGGTAAGGGAAGGAAGTTATGTCGTGTGCTACACCTCTAAAGCGTTCGGAGCGACCCTTCGTGTGAAACCCGATATTTTGGAGGTCTACGAAACGCAGTCACCCAAAAGCGTTAGCGTTGGCGAGGATGGTTCCCTTACAGTTTTTATCGGTGAACGCTTTTACATGAAGTTTGAAACGGATGTTTCTCTAACACCAGAATTGGTATACGAACGGCAGTCAACACCGGCAGCGAATGACGAGGTACTTTTATCGAAGACACGCGACTGCAAGAACCCCCTCACAGCCTCAAATGTAGCGGCTATACCAAAAGACTTTGGCTTCATTGAGAAAAAAGACGATCCAAAAGGTGCCTACTTGCATCTCGTAATGGGAGGGGAAACTGAAATGCCTGGCGAGTTTTACATCTGCATGCGGCGTAGTAATCGAGGCAGTGACCAGGCGTTTTTTGACTTTGAGACGATTGGTGACCTTTTCTCTCCAGCTTTCATCAAGGTAACCGAGGCACCAATATCGAACTTCACGATTCGTCCTGCAGCTCCGCGTGCGTGGGTTCCCCAAAACACTCTGAGTTTTACTTTTGGTGGCCGATACAATAACACGAACTTCTCCAGCATTTTCTTCGTGACGAAGAGCGAAAGCAACAGGGTGGACAGTGACCTCATAAACAACTGCTTTCGTCCTACAAAGAATGAAGCAATCCCAGACGGAAATATACAGCTTCTTGAAGAAGGCTTACAGGTTGATACCTCTACGGGAGTTATGAGAGCCCCATTCGAAAACGGTGGCAGTTACCATCTCTGCCTCCGCGTGGGGACCGACGAAAAGTCGTACGCGGCTCCAGTGTACGGGTTGCCTATCACAGTAAAGGATCCGTCTCCCAGAAATTTCACCACTGCTGAAATCCTCCTCGTCAACATGCCGTTCCAAATTACCTTCGAGGCGACGGACCCTATCTTTTCCGAGAAAGAATTAATGCAAAATGATGTACGGTTGGTCACCGTTCAGAACGATGATGTGACGGGAAGCGGCAGGCCGAGTTGTGTCAACAGGACCCAAATAGAGGATATTAAAGTTGCCAATGGGAAGTCGTGGACGAGAGAAACGGATGAACGTGCGAATTGGACCACAACCGTGAAGACCAAATCCCACCTCCTCGTATGCTTTCGCGTAAGTGGACAGGATGAATACTTTTCTGTACCGAACTCACGGGGAGGACACATCTTTTCTGTTGGTCTAAGTGGAGCGCGACGCTACTTTGTGGATCCGAGTACTCCATACATGGGGCAACAAGTGAACATCACGGTGTTGGGGAGCAGATTAGGCTCTAGTGACAGGATAAAGGTGGTTGAAGTGACAAAGGAGGAAAGCGAGAATGCTAGCGACTCGGTATGCTATGGAAAACCATATGAAGCGGAGAGTGAGAACGATGGGGGTAGTCCGAACCACAATGGGGGGCATAGCGTTAACGTGGTTAGTCCCTCCCAAACGTGGTATCAGCTGCGTGTTAACAAGAGCGGAAGGTTCATTGTGTGCTATAAAAACACGGCTGTTTCCAGCGAGTGGGATCGGCTGCCGGATCTGCCGTACTTCGATGTTGGGGAACCGCATCCAAGCGGCTATGAGTTGAGATCATCATCCTTGTATGTCACAGAGCAAACTTTACTGAACATCACCGACACCGAGGGGAAACTTGCGCACGGTGACAAAATTAAGCTTGTGGAGCGCACTGAAGCGTCCAAGAGATTTGTGTGTACAGAAGAGGCTTCCGGAAGCAAGGCAATTGAAGTGCTGGAACCTATAGGGAGTCATAGCAATGCAAACGCAGCGGCATATCGTGTGTGCGCAAAAGAAGCCGTTACTGTGGCGGTGTGCTATGCGCTGAAAAATGGGACGTGGGCCGAAGTACCAGCGCAGTCATCCCCTAATAGTTACGTGTTTAAAAATATCACATTCTCTGCTAGCCCCTTCAGCGGCTTCATCTTTGAGCCCGAGTCGCCCCGGCCGTTTGAACTTTTTCAGCTATCATTCAACAGCAGTGTTGTGGATGTAAGTGCCGATTTCGTGAAATTTGCACAAGGTCCACAGAGGAGTTGTGACCCAGATCCGCCTTTCGTTGCACCGGCTTTTTACCACAAAAATAGCACACCAAACAGATTTTCCGTGGCAATGGCGAAACAGGGATCCTATCAGCTGTACATCGGCACCAATGAATCCAAAATGGAAAGGGGTATCGCGCATCAAGATCGCATCACCATTGCACCGTGCAACCCATGCGGCTTCGCGCCATCATTCGGCTTCATTGGCAGCAATATTACCTTGAAGTTTAAAGGTGCTAGTAATGGGAAGGTATCTGGCGGAAAGAGTGGTCTCAGCCTCAACGACACCATTATCCTTGCGAATGTTACATCAGAAGGGGATGGAAGATACCCCTGTGATTCGCCGGAGGGCCCACTTGCATCAAAAGAATGGAAGGCAACTTCCGTTGACCACACATCCGGCACCGCAACGTTCCTAATCCCTTTGGAAAAAGATGAACGGTACGTCGGAGACTACTACATTTGCTACAAGAGGGCTGATACGCATCTAGGTTACTCCTTGGTTCCCGTTGGGAATACTCTGAACGAATCCACGTTCTCAGTTTACCCTGACTTCACATCGACAATGGAAATGTGTCCATCTCAACCTTTATTTCTCGAGACCATGACGTTTACGCTATCTTATAAAGAGGCGATCTATTCGAAGATTCTATTTACCAAAGAGGATGAATTTTCGCTTAGGCCGCAGGGCATGGATTGCAGCGGCTCCACGACACCTGAAGCGGAAGATGTGATTCGACCAACCCTCAACAGTTCGGTGGTGGGCAAAGCACAGTGGGAAGTGTCTCTGCCGAGTGGCCACAGCCATCAGCAGTACACATTATGTATTAAACCGCGGCATTTTGATAGAAACGTTGATGTAACGCCTAAAGTGCTGTCTGTTAACGCGCAAGAACCAAGTTACGTCGTTTCGGAGCCACCCCTTTCCCCATCGCAGCAAGGTCCATTCAAAATGTTCGTTTACGGAAAGAGTCTAACAAGTGATGACACAGCCTACCTGGTCGCAGCTACAGAACCTTGTAATGAGAAATGTGGGGAAACTTTAGCGCCAACGCAGCTTCCGGGAGCAGAAATGAAGCAACGGTACATGAACGAATCGCTTGTTGAGCTGACAGTGAAGAAGATACCCACTGAGGACGTGGCGTTGTGCTATCGCCGCCAAGGACGGGGGCTTGTGCGGTCTGCGTACTTCCTTATGCATAATACCATCCCGTTTGATTACGTCTGGGATTTTGTTCCCCGCGTTGGAACGAGGCCTAAGTTAACCTTTAGGGGTAATCAGCTGTCCGAAGGGGACCGCATGGCGATCGTGAAGCATGGCCGAAATTGTGATCCAAATCTTGCGGATGCCGTCGGCATATTTTACAGTTTGGGTGCAGACTCCAGTTGGGCCACCTTTTACCTGCCTCTCACCAACGCTGGCGCAGGTCTGTACACCGTTTGCTATCGTCGCAAACACTTGCAAGACTACGTGCAGATGCGACAACCGCTGGAAGTATTTCCCGGAGGCCCCTCAAGGTACCAGACAAGCAACAACCCGATGCTTGGAAGAGCAACGGAGGTGACTTTTCCCAATGATACGCACCAGCCCTCCACGGGTGACGAAGCGATGATTACGTGCCCCAACTGCAATTGTTTCGACGGTGAATCTGCCGCGCTTCCGTATGGCCAATCATACGGAATCGTCTCTGAAGCTGGGGGTAATATTAAACTGCGTGTGGGCATGGAAGCGGCCGGTGAATATCCCGTTTGCTACCGTGTGTCGGGAAGCGGGTTCGCACAAGTTGGGGCAAAGCCCATTACTCCAGTGCCCAGATGGCCAAATGATGCCAAAGTGTCTCCCTCACCAACATATCAAGGCCAGCGAGCGAAGGTAAAGGTACTGGGAACCACAGCCGATGAGTTGACGGTTGGGAAACCATTTGAAGACGTACGCACCACGGGTAGTGTGATGATTGTTTCTGCAGAGAGAAAGTGTTGGGAGACGTACGAAGCAAACGGAACGGGAGTTTTCTCCCACTGCGAGAACGTTAATCTTACTGACTCTGGCAAGGATGAATGTAGTCTACACGTGCCTTCGCTGGGCCCCAATGTGCCCCCACAGGAGACTGTTTTCCCGCTTGATTACACCGTGTGCTATAGGGAGGCCAACCAAAGTGAGTTCGTTGCGATAGTACCTGAGGAAGGCAATTTGGCAATTCAGAAAGCAGACCCATCATCTATGGAGACTCACCCAAAACTTGTATCAAGTGGAATGAAGAATATTAGCATGAAATTCCCCAACGCGGCACCTGGTGACACGGCCTCCATCGTCAAGTTTGAAGGACCTACACTGAATATCAGCACCCCCTGTGACAATACAACAAATGAGGTAGCGGTTGCCGAGAGCGCTTACCCAACGTATCTGTTTGGCCTTCCGTCAGCTCTTGAGGAAAAGTTGTTGGTTGTGTGTTACACAAAGGCGGAAGGTACGGTGGCAGAGGTGCCGCAGTTGTTGGAGTTGCAAGAGCCTAACCCATCCGGATGGGAAACTATCCCACCCAACGATACGGTGAGATTTCGTCAGTATTTCAATATTTCTTTTGGGGGGGTCGGACTTGACCCAGCGGAGGACAGCGTCGTATTCAGTGATGAACCGTGCGATTCGGTTTCCTCACTCAATTCCACCTCCCAGAAATTTTACCAACGGGTAGGTCAATTCGCCGTCGCCGAAAACGTGGAGGATGAATCGCGCTTAACCACTGTGGCGCAACTGGTGGCGCATGAAGATGTTACGCGGGTGTACGTTTGTTACCGCCGCGGTATGTCATGGATCAATGTTGGTTCTCCTTTATCACTAAAGGACCCTGTACCCCAAAGGGTGAACTTCACACCACCTATTGGCAAAGCCCGTGTTGGACATCACATTTACATTAAGCAGGAAGATGGCAAAACCATCGATGGGATAAAATTCGATGTAATCTCTGCATCTGAGCCTTCCCCTCAGTCATGGTGTCACAACTACACCGCTGAAAGCGTGCTGGAACCACATCTCCAGAAGGTCAACGAATCATTTGTGGAAGTCCCTGTGTGGAGGACGGGGGGACCTGTACGTTTGTGCGTGCGAACAAGCGGGGGCGAGTCATCGGACGTGTCGCTCACACCCACGGGAAACATTTCGGAATTGCACATTCTGGGCCCCAACCCGGCGTCGTTTCAATCGGAGCCCGCGCCTCCTCGCGTGGGGCAGCAAGTAACACTCAGGTTTAAATTGGTCGACGAGCCTGGAGAAGAGGATTTGGTGCGTATTGCCGTGCCCAACGCAACGGTGGGGTGTGATAGCGCGCAAGCAATTGTAGGTTTGAACGACACACTAAGGGTCACAAAGTCTGGAGAAAATGAGTCTGTGGTCACTTTAATCAGCACCAACGACACATGGAACTACTCAAGTTTTGTAACTCCAGGACGTTACTCGGTTTGCTACTACAGCGCCAATGAGGGACAGTGGAGCCTGATTGGTGGTTCAAGCACAACCGGTGAGATTGAGGTTAGGCAGATGGCTCCGAACTCGTGGAAGTTGCAGTCGAACGAGGCACCGCACGCCGGCGAGTCGTTTATTCTACAGTTCAATGACTTAGAGGGGGCTTTGGATGCCACAGGTGATCTTGCTTGGGCCGTTCCTAAAAACATGTCGTGTGGTGATCCTCTCGGCAAAAATTGTCTGGACTGCATTAATCTCAAGCTGGACAGGGATGCGTCAACCAGCAATACAACGTACACAACTCCTTCGGTCTCATTTGTGGGTGGGGAGTATAACGTCTGCTACCAACTGCGTAATGCCACGCCCATACTGCTGCCCGAATCGCTGACAATTAAGTCTAACGGTGTGAAATGCATCATGGAATCTAATGTGACGGCGGGAGAGTTTCAGAAGTTGACATTCTTTCTTGAGGATGGTGCCACGGTTGGTAATGAAACTTGGCGTGTCTCGACCTATGACCCAAATGTGCTGGACTGTAGCCACAACTTTGAGCCCGATTTCGTGGAAGGGCGCTCCGGCTATCCTGTGAAAAATGAAACGACTATGAGTTACGATGTTGAGTGGCCCGTTTCGATGACGAAAGAAAAATATCGCATTTGCTTCAACAACAGTGGCGTCGGACAGCTCGTTTGCCCATGCACACGATTTCTCCCGTGGGGAGGTGATTGTTACTTGTCGGTATTGAAACCCAAGGTTGCGGCAAAGATAAATCCCAAGCCAGTATACGTCGGACAGACGGTAAAGTTGAATTTTTCGCTTACGGACGGAACAACGGATGAGACCCTCAGCAATGTAAAATTTGTGAAGTACCATGATGGGTTGACAGTGTGTAACAACGGTAGTGGTGATACACACCGGCTCTTTGATGAAAAGAGTATGAAGGGGGATTTGACTGATAATAACATGGAAATTGAGCTGGACCATTCACTGGGGCCCATGGAAGTAATAATATGTGCGAACCTTAGCAGCAGCTCTCACTTCACACGTGTTTCCCTGGAAGATGAACCAGCGTCATCGCAGACGTTGAACGTACGGCCGTATCTGAAATTAGGGACTTCCCCTGAGGAAGAGCACATGATTCGGGCAGGGAGGACTCTTCAACTTACGTTCGGGCACGCTTCTCGTGAGGAAGATGATGTTGTTGGAGATGATGATGAAATCACATTCGTGCGAACCCCAGAGGAGTGCAGGGAAGCCAAGATCAGTGGAAACGTAATCAATAACTTTTATTCGGGTGAATGCTCCTTCAGCGCCCTTCCTGCAAAGGTGAGGCAACCAAACAACGACACGAAAACATCGTCGATTGTTGCCACGTTCGAGAATAAAGCTGAAACTGGTTTGTGGTATGTTTGTTACAAACTTCAAAGCGGGACGTGGGCGCCGGTATTTCCGCCAATTAACCTGTCAGCTTCAGCGGTCCAGGGTTGTTCGTATTCTTTCAACGGAGAGGCAAGAGAGAAAAAGGAAAGTCGGAGGGTCTTGCAATATGTGAAGACAACAATTCGTCCACAGGCAGGAGCGGAAGGAATTTTCAATGAGGGGGACAAGCTCCGAGTGGTTCCCAAGAAAACACCCTGCTTTGAAAGTGACGACACGATCTTTGAAGCACGTGTAACTATGCAGAGTGGTGCAGTTGCTGCATTAACACACGTGCAAAAACCCGGTGATTACAAATTTTGCTATCAGTATGGTGACACCGATAGTGAGGCTGTCTCTTGGAGCCCGGTGTGCGAAGCGTTTGACGCAACACCCCGATCACCGACGGTGAAACACGACGGCTGTCTGCGGCTCGGCCAGACCTTGACATTCAACTTAATGCACAGCGAAAAATATACGTTTAATAGGGAAGAGGTATTACGTTTTGTCTCGGGGAATGATGAGTGTATAGACGTTAACGGCAAAGAAACATACTCCACAACAGTGAAGATAAACGGAGCAGAGCAAACAATCAATGGAACGGCAATTGCGTCAGAGAACACCTCATTTACGACACCACCGGTGTACCTGGGTAACGGAACCCAGTCGCTGCGCCTTTGCTACAAGGACAAGGACGGAAATCACTTCCTGGTTCCCTTCGATATGAACGGAACCGACTTGCTAGACGTGGGCGTCAGTGGTAGTATCATTTCATCCGTATCAAAGCAGGGGTCGTTAGTCGTAGGTGAGCGGCCACTGGTGTCATTTATCGCTACCACAGGAAGTGTGGATCATGACCCTGGACTGAAACCATATGGACCGAGTGTACCGTTTCCATACGAGTATGGTCCAGAATACAACGGTACCTTCGACGTTGCTACCGCGCTCGTACTTGAGAACCCTGCATCTGGTTATGGTGGGTATTGCTTTATGCGCAAAGCGTCCGGCTCTGGTGTCTACGGAAATGCAACCAAAACCGTCGGAGCAATTGAACCCAAAAATAAAGGAACATACCTGTTTTGTTATAGATCTGTTGGCTGCAGTGTCGAAGATGTAGGAACAGATTTTAGGGTGTATGGCCCGAATCCCACGAACTGGACATCCAACTTAACCCCCATTCGTCGAGGGCAGTTGTTCGACCTGGATTTCGACCCTAACAGTGAGGAAGATGACTCGCCGTTACTCTCCGAAGGTGACCTCTATGCAATACAAAAGGAAGGAATATCTTGTTGGAACTTATTGGAAAATGAAGGGGCTGCCGTGATAGCAAAGGGGGATCGGACGAAGGCGCACAACATAATAATTCATTCGGAAGCGCCGTCAAATGATGACAAGCCAAGTGAAAAGTTTGTTGTTTGCTACAGACTGAAGGAACATACATGGACAGAGGTGGCGAACAGACCCCTCGTGGTTGAGCCTGCGAATCCCTCCAGCTTCAATGTGAAGGGCGGTGCAGCCCGAGCTTTGCAAGTTAATACGATTGAGTTTCGCGGGACGAACCTTGGTAAAGATGACCGTGTGAAGATCGTACGCAGCAGCGACTTATGTAGTAACACCTCTGAGCCGCCTAACGGGATTACGCCCCATCCACGTGGGAATGGCAATTCCGTGTCCGGTGCATCAAGTGGATGGCCGGTTGCGTCTGCCACAAGTGATACAGCTCTCATAGTCATAAGCTCCGAAACGACGGGGGTGTACACTGTGTGCTACCGCCTTGCTGACGACGCTGCATGGACACGAGTGTACGGAAATCTTACTATCCTGCCGCGCATCCCCGTAACCGTATCACAGACGCCGGAGGAAGCGGCAGAGGGGCAGCTATTTACTCTGAATTTCACCGTCGGTGACGAGCTGCCCAATGAAGGGGACGGGCTGACGGAGCATGACCAAGTAAAGTTGTATGTGGGGAACGTCTCGTGTGCTCAACCTGGGAGGGATCCAGATGTAATCGCAACCTCGCCGTCTCGTACAGACCACCTTCCATACAATCTAACCTTCCAGATGGCCTCAGGAACAAGGGGGGAACAAACGCTGTGCTACGTGCGCAACGGGTCTGTTGTCTGGGGTTTTGAACCTATTACAATTCGCCCTAATCCATGGAGTCTCATCACTCACCCAATGGCACCAACGCCTACGCGGGCTAATCACTTGGTCAGCATGGTGTTCACGGGTTTTGGACTTGCATCAGGACCTGAAGGAAAAGCAGACGAGGTGAGGCTTGTTTCTGCTCGGAACCCCCGTGGGGACGAGTCCTGTTACCAGGAAGAATCAGATAATTTGGTGCATTATTATCCGCTGGAGGCGAATGGAACCCATTCTGTGCAGACGATACGCATCACACCGCAGTGGATGGGGTCGTATTGGGTTTGCTACAAACTCAACGGTGGTAAGTTCCGCATGATGCTGGATAACGATTTGAAGGTAATTGAGCCAGATCCCTTTCATGCCATGTCGGCGAAAGGGAGCACAGTCATGGATGGTGAACTAACAACTTGGGCCATTATGTCAACTTCACCCCCTCCGGAGACAGCGCTAGTTTTCTACAGCTCCGAACGGTGCAACGACTTTCGGTATTATGAGGATCCCGGAAACGCACTTGGGGAGTTTCCCCATGACGTGGCATATGTGAAAGGTTCGTCGGCATCACTTCGTGCTAGAAAATCAACAGGGGAAGATGAAAGCCTCTCACTGTGCTACTTGGAAGGTAGAGTAACATCATTACTGGTTGAGAAGGCGATGCGGGTGATACAAGGTACTCCCCCTATCTTAAAAGAACCAGTACAGGCAATCGCACGGAACATATTCAATTTCACGCTTGATGTCGACCCCACAGACGCGGACTATGTTGTCCTCGTGGATAATCCAGCAGCTTGTGTTGGCCTGGATCCACCAGCGTCCTCTAGCGACCTCTTCACGTATTTGGAGCCTGCGAGTGGAAAAGTAAGAGTTACGACAGCAGTTGAGCGAGAGGGTGCGTATCATATTTGTTATTCACATCCCACAGGTGATTGCCAGGTAGGCGGTTCCCGTGAATGTGCTCGTGTCGTGGGTACCGTAATTGCTACCGCAGCCGACCCGTCCGGCTGGTCGATGGATCCAACTACCGTTTACACAACTGACTTGTTGCAAATAAAGCTCTCGAGGCAGCACATCAACGCACTACTGGGCTTCAGAAGTGTGTCCCCACCAATTGCCGAAGAAACCTTGTGGTTAGTACCCCTCGAAGATAAGGAGACAGCAAATATGAAAGACGTTGCATTGGCTTGTATGTCAACTGTGCATGGCGGAGGTACGCCGATGCAACCCAGCGTACATCAGAAGGATTTGTGGACAGTTCGAGTAATGCACGAGGGGTCGTATGGGCTTTGCTTCTTACCCATGGGAATGGAGTTGCCCGCAATTTTCCCACCAAGGTCCTCCCCTGGACCTGTGGTTCTCCCATCCGTTGTCGAAAATGTCACTGTTTTGACAACCCCATCCCTTGGAATCAATTCCCTCTTTAATTTAGAGGGAAAGGGACTGACCACGGACGACGAAGTTGTAGCTGTAGGGACATCTGGAGTAACACCCCCGAACGACGTTTGTACGAACACGACCTATAAACCGCGTGTTAACGGTAGCTTTGCAATGAAGAGAGGACAAGGTTTGCATTCCCTGCTAGTGGAGTTTCAGTTCCCAGTCTTGGGGCGATACGTTATCTGCTTCAGATCGAATGCTTCTACAGGGGATATGAAACTCATCACCGCCGAATCATTTGCGGTGGAAAACTCGCTACTAACGTTTAATGTCCTTACCGTTCCCCTCGTTAACACCCCTCTGGTATTGGAGTTCCGGGGCGTTGGGCTGGTCGAGGAAGATGAAGCAGCGCTCGTTGCAGATACTGGAAAAAAAAATGGTGACCCTTGCAACACCGGTAAGTTTAAACGGGTGGATAACGTAAGTGGTGACGGCGCTACTGCTTTTTATAACTCTACACCACATGAAGCCGGAAACCACGTGGTGTGCTTCAGAAAGCAAGACTCTTATATCCTACAGCTCCCCACACCGATTTCCGTCGCCGACAGAACAGCAACTAAGGCAGAGTTTAGAACTCAACCCGTGTGCAAAGCCTCCAAGAAGTGTTCGCAGCAGCCACTTGTAGCGCTCGTGAATTCTTCGGGAGGTGCCGCGTCAGACCCGACTGCCACTGTTTATATGCGTCTGAAAAATGAGGAAGGAAAATACGTTGATGATTTGCTCAGCGGGGGAAATACCTACAGCGACAAAGATCACAGCACGTTCCAGTTCCTTGAGCTTGCCGTGTCAGAACCGGGGACGTACGTCATGGAGGCAAACTTCAATCTTAGTGGTGGAGTGACTATTCGTGGATCTTCTTCATCGTTCAAGGTGGATAGTGACCCCAATCCTGTAGACCCGGCAACTCTCTCTTGTATTCCCAAAGATATTATTCCACGCGCTACCTTGCCAGACGGGACGAGTGACATGAATGTAAATGTATCGTGCAAAATCACCGCAGGGCCCAATGGCTCTCCTACATCTTACATCGTAACGGTGACTGGTGGGAGCCACACCGAAGTCACACCGGACAAGCCTAGCGGAGGACCCCCAACGTACAGCTTCACCGCTTTTCCGCCCCACGACGACCCGAAGACCGAGTTAATCTACATCACCGTTACGGCAAACGTACCGGCTGGATCTGTGCCTGTCAAGAATTCTCCGGTGCGGATGTTCATTGGGTCTAAACCTGAACCTGAAAGCACGCTCCAGTGTAAGTCGAGTACGGTAGGGCTGCCTCAGCCGTGGATGGTGCGCCAGAAGGACCAACTCAAGTGTAGTGCGCAAGGAAAACGGAAGATTAACGGGACTGAGGAGAATGTCGTTGCATTACCCAAGTACTTCCATTTTGTGAAGCAATATAACAATGATTCAGCCACGAATAACCCCATAGCCATAGGCAGCCACCCGGACAACGAGGAAGGCGCGTACTTGTTTAACGTGTCCGTAGATAATATATCGCAGTCAATTTCCGTTTTGGGTTCAATTTCCAACGACGACACCAGCGGTGTGCAGACTCCAATGAAGGGAAGCCCGGCAAGTTTTGCTGTGATTGGCGATCCGAGGAAGGGTGAATCTGGCGTTACATGTGTTTCAAAGCGGACAAGTTCGGAGCACTGGTACTCTCCATCAGAACAGCTTCGTTGTACACTCACCCTGGTCGCGGATGGCAAACCGGTTTTGGGCGTGCCTCACGATTTCGTTGTGAATACGCCCGGCGGAGGCGACGTAAAACCAGATGATGTTAACGCATTGGGATCGACACTGTATTATTCTGGCACCGCGCCGCCGGCCCCCACTGCAGACATGAAGACGACGGAGGGGCCCGATTATCTACTTAGTTTCACGTTCCTATACAAACCCTCAGACACCCCCGTTGCTTCCACGTCTGCAACTCTTGTGTTTGTGCGCGCAGTCACAGTGCATAACGAAAGCAATAGCACCTTTACGTCTCTCACGCTAGCCGGATCGGGATTGAGCACCGGGCATCGTTACGGAGCGAGGCGCACTTCTGACTGTAGTCAAGGTGTGGAAGCCACTTCAATTGTGAAACCCGCAGAAAATGAGTCAGGTTCCCTTCACATGCAAGTTAATTATGGGGGTGGGCTATTTTACCTTTGCTTCGCACCAAGCGATCGCACAGAGAGTTGGGGAACGCTAGTGAATGGGGTGGTGGACAACTCGGCACCGGGGGATGCTCAATTGGACACCTGGTTCTTCTTACTTATCGGAGGAGTCATATTACTTTTCGTTCTTCTCGTATTACTAGTTGTCCTTGTTTGGCATCTTTGCAAGGGGATGCGTCGGGACTCTAAAATGCTGAAGGATTTTGTGTACATGAGGCCCCGTCCCAACGACCGTTTCACCAGCGCGGCGCCCGGTACGCCTGCAGCATCTCAAGCGCTTAACGCTAGTGGAAAGGTTCGTTCACTGTCATTGAGGAAAAATAGTGGGGGGAGAAGGAACGGCAACCACTCGCGCACCGATGATGGAGTAAACGAAAGCGCCAACACCAACTACTCGGTGGTGGAACAGGTTAAAGCTGATCCTGCCCCGATTGTGATGCCGAACACGAAGCAAGTAAAGGAAGTAGCAGCAAAGAATCCGAGTGGGGATGGATCCAAAACTGGCAGCACAGAAACATATGAAATGAAGATTATTCCAACGGTACCCCCGCCTAAGCCCCCACCTTCTGAAGCATCAGCATCTGATGCGAGTTTGAGAAGGGAGCAATCGACAACCGATAGGCAAGGTTCCACTTCAGTTGGGAGTGCTTCCACGGCGCAACCGAAAGACGACCAACGTGGTTTACCTCCAATACAACCAAGACCGCCACAATTAGGTTCAGCCCAGCAACCGAAACCACTGCCATCCATCATACCAACGACTGATGCAACCACTACGGACACCATAGGGGACAGTACAAACGGGAATCATTCATGGGTCGGCCCCTTTATGGTAATGGGTTACACATCGAGACCAGTCATTAACCAGGCACAACAAAACGACGACCTGCGTAAGGGTCCACCACCAACACCTCAATCGAAAGCAAATGACACAACAGCAGGGAACAAGTCGTAGCATTATAAACCTTAACCAAGTTACAACCATGGGAAGGGAAAGAGATGAAACGGAGAGTTAATTTTTTAAAAAAAATGATAATAACAGCACTGCTGACCATCATACTGTGGCCTTTGAGAAAGGGAGGAGGGGTCCAAATGAAAAAGGGTCTACGCGTGTACACGTATAAAATATGGCAACCCAACATTTTATTTTTTACACATTCCGTTGTTGGGGCGGAAACTGGATAGAATGAAATAGAAATATTGAAAAATATACCAATGGTGAAGGAATGGGGACGATAAAAATAAATACAAAACTCT
>NW_027124947.1:987-3712 GCF_001457755.1 Trypanosoma equiperdum | reverse complement strand
CCCCCCCCCCCAAAAAAAAAAAGTAGGGAAAACGGAGGCTTAGCCAACCAATAGCCAACCTCTCCACCATGCGCATATGTGCCTGTGCGCCGCCTCATGGCAATGGTATACACATTCATAGAGATCCCCTTCGGGGTTATAGAACGGTTTCCGTCTAAGCTGCTGGTAGTGATTACTCTGCATCGTGTGCGAGCATTTTGTTGAGTGCATGCACCTCCGCCATATCTGTTGCTTCAACTTCCCGTCTCTTTTCCTTTTTCTACTGGACGTATTTGCGAAACCACGGTTAGCAATACTACAAGCCTCAGTTATATTAATCAACGAGCAAAAGCTACAGTAATATCAAAGACAGCAAGAAATCATATCAAACACATAATGGTCTCCGGTGTGACATATCTGAAGCGCGGTGCGGTGTTCGGCAGTGGCGCCTTCGGTACCGCTCTGGCGTGCGTCCTTGCAAAGAAGTGTGAGTCTGTGTCCGTATGGCATATGAACGCCAATGAGGCCCGTGTTGTGAACCAGAAGCACGAAAACGTATATTTCCTTCCCGGTGCACCGCTTCCAGCTAACCTTACCTTCACGGCCGATGCTGAGGAGTGCGCGAAAGGTGCGGAGATTGTCCTCTTCGTCATCCCGACGCAGTTCCTCCGCGGGTTCCTCCAGAAGAACAGCCACATCCTCCGCAACCACGTTGTTTCCCGCAACGTGCCCGTGGTGATGTGCAGCAAGGGCATCGAGCGCTCCTCCCTCCTCTTCCCCGCACAGATCTTGGAGGAGTTCCTGCCCAACTATCCAATCGGTGTTATTGCTGGCCCTTCATTCGCCATTGAAGTTGCTAAGGGAATGCTGACAAATGTTTGCACTGCCGCGGCCGACATCAACATGGCACGAAAGATTCAGAAAATCATGACCACATCCGACGGCTCCTTCCGTTGCTGGGCAACCACCGATGTTATCGGATGCGAGATCGCAAGCGCCATGAAGAATGTGCTTGCCATTGCCTCAGGTGCACTAAAGGGACTTGGAACTGAGAACAATGCCCGCGCTGCCCTCATCTCTCGTGGTCTTCTCGAAATCCGTGACCTGACCCTGGCACTTGGCGGCACGGGTGAGGCTGTCTTCGGCCTTCCCGGCCTCGGTGACTTATTGCTCACCTGCTCTTCAGAACTCTCACGTAACTTTACGGTGGGCATGAAGCTCGGCCAAGGCATTTCCCTCGAAGAGATCAAGCGCACCAGCAAGGCCGTTGCTGAGGGTGTTGCAACCGCTGAGCCGCTGGAGCGACTCGCCAAGAAGCACAACGTGCACCTCCCCATATGCCATGAGGTCTACAATGTGTTGTATGCCAACGGTTGTGCCAAACGCTCGTTCAAGAAGCTCAACTCCTGCAAGTTGGCTGATGAGGGGCTCCCGGCGCTCCCGCGCACTTCCAAAATGTAAAACACGATTACATTCGTGTGGGTGGTGTGGGTTTAGCAAAGTGGACGTGGGTTTCCTTTCTTGTTATATGCCATATTTCAATAACAACAATAGGGAGTAAGCGGCAGTGCGCACCGAGGTTGTAACCATATTGCGTTCCTTCCTCATTATGCGGCATCCTAACGGTTGAATCTAAGGTTTCTTCAATTTTTTGCCCTTCTGAATCTTTTCTTTTTCGTTTCTCATTATTTTGATCCAACAATTCTAAAACGTGAATAGCCTTATAGGCCTGATGCTGGAAACTTTCTTATGTGCGGCCAACCGCTGCCGTGTGTGTGTGTGTGTGTGTGTGTGCCGCTACCCGGCTCTGCGTCACTTGCTGTCATTATCTTGCGGAACATGCCACACAACCTTGTTCTCTCAACCTTTTCTTTCTACCACACTTTGATTTTTGCCTTCACAAAGTTATATTAGATGGTTGTATGAAAATGATGTAGTTGCTATCCGACCTTCTGTTTTCCCGCAGGAGGACATCTTTCGTTGGGATGTTTGGGGTGCATGCGCCGTGTGATGCATACCATACTGACGGGAAAAGAGTTTTTTTTCATGCCCCATATCTTTCCCCATTCCCGCCATCATCAGGCGTATTGTACAGTTCCGTATGTTGGTTAGGTGGGTGGGGGTGTGTTTTTCTTTTTCGGTTGAGCATGCGTGCCGGTACGTTTTTGCGCCTTATGGTGGTTTTTTTAACCACGGTAATGCTTACTTTCCCCTTGAATGGAAACTGTAAGGGGGGAAAGGCCCACACCGTAAGCGTAATAGCTGCACTAGAGCTGATATGATTTGCACGAGGGCGATTAAATGGCAATTTCGTTTTTGATTGTGGGGGAGGGGTGTATTGCATCAGTTGGGCTTCTTCGAGATCAGTAGAGCTTTTTTTTTTTTGCACTTGCTTTTGTGACATGTGAGTGCTCGTAAGAGTAATCAAAATATGTCGGGGGAAAAGACGAGGAACTCTATTTCCAATTTCCAACCATTTGGTTGTGGTTGGAGGGCAATGGTGATTCTGAATCGCGGAGAATTCTGTGTAATATAACAATATCAAGAGTGACACTGTGACAGGAAGTTATCTTAATCTTATTATTTCTATTTACATGTCGTTACCCATTCTGTTTTCGCAACCACGCTTCGCCGATATAATTTAAAGCCAATTATTACTAAACAAACGTCAAAGGTGATTGTCCTACCAAAGTACTTCCATAGAATAAACCACCATGGACTAGACACGTTAGAGTAAACCTGGTTG
>NW_027124947.1:0-977 GCF_001457755.1 Trypanosoma equiperdum | reverse complement strand
TGAGTGCTCGTAAGAGTAATCAAAATATGTCGAGGGAGATTTGGGGTAGGGAGGTAATGATACGCTTTTGCGCAAAACTGGATGATTCTGCGATTATGAAGTGACCGCGTTTTGTGTTTTATTCTCTCGACATATAAGCAGTGGGATCGATTGGACGAATTTTAATTAAAGGGTGGCTTGCATTTGTGCATGTCTTATACAATTTCGGTGCGGGTTTTGCTGTCCTAAATATTGAGGTAAGGCTGGGAGGAAATGGGCGAAACGTCTGGCAGCTGGATTAATACCTGGATTTACCTACCAACCGCCTGTTGAGGGACAAGGAATCAGGAGCTGTCGGGAAAACACCAGTTCAAAAAAAGTGAATTTCACAAGGAGACCTACTGGGGCGGCAGCCCTATGAAAATACCATTTGGCATTGCGCAGAGCTGTGGAAAGTTTTTTTTTTTGAAAAAGAAGCTGTTCACTAGCAGTGGCGCGCTGCGCGTACACCAATAAGGCTTAATAAGCGCATGGGTGTTCAGACCGGCTGTAACTCAATGTGGGAAGGTACGGGAATTGTGTGTTGGGATGATTCTCTTTAAAGGAGAGCTGTGTCGCGTAGACGCCGTCGGTGCGGCCACAACTGCCAATGGTGTGCCCAGCCTGAGCCTCTTAACGGTAACCTGCTCACTGGCGGACGGCAAACTTCAGTTTACTGCCAGTCTTTTCGGGTTGAGACCGAATTCCACAAGTCTAAGTACCAGATAACCTCAACAGCCCGCTGCTGTGGCGTGCATAAAAGCATCCACTCCTCTCTGCAGCGGCCTTATTTTCACCTGTCACTCTCGTGATGTCTTAGATGCGTGGCCGCGCGTAAGATGTGTAATAAGGCCCTTTGTCCCATACAGTTTGTAGTGGGATTGGTGGCCCGGCGTAATTCCGCCTGCACCACCCACGTCCCAGCTCGGCCGTGAGCCTAAGGATAAACCTTTCTCATA
>NW_027124948.1:26441-31208 GCF_001457755.1 Trypanosoma equiperdum | reverse complement strand
TGTGTTCGACGATCTGTCATAGTAGCGCGGTTTTTATAATCATTATAATTATTTTTCCGCGTATTATTTTTGTTGGAAAGAGCTTCGGAGTTGGATGCGTCCTTGTGTGGCTTCTCTGCTAATTGCTTTTGTAGCGCTTCAATTTCAGCCCTGAGGTTCTCACTTTCTTCTTCAAGAATGGTGTATGCTTCGGTACGCCTTGCGTCGTTTCTTTCTTGCTCCTCTGTCAGTTTTGCTAGTTCGTTTTCGAGGGTTTCGCAGTTCTTTTTGTAGTAGTCTCCTGTTTCCTGCGTTTGCTGTAGCTGTTCTTCTCTTGCTATAAGTTCTTTCTGAAGTCTTTCAATTTCTTTTGTTAATGACGCGATCGTAGCACTCATGCTCTCACATTTTGCGCACATAGAATTTTCACCTTCCGTGTTTTCCCGGCTTCTAATAATTTCTTGCAAAACTCTTATTTGTTTTTCCAACTGTTTTGTGTGTTCCTTGTAGAACTCCTGCTGTTGTTGTTTGATCGTTGTTTTCGATGGTTTGTTGACGACAGCACGTGTTTTTATTCGAAGTGCCTTTTGAGCAAATCGAAGTGTATTAATTGTTTGACTCTTTGTTGCAGCTTCGGTTGTGCCGTGACATAGCAGAGTGGTCAGTGAATTACCACCGAGTGAATCCTTCAACACTCGTGTCAGTTTCGTATCGCGGTAGGGAATGTGTCCAGTGTTACCGCCGGCAAGGCGGTGGATAACATTTCCTAGAAGTGAAAGAGAGAGATTAATGTATTGAGTTTCTTTTAAGGTCTCTCCCTCCGCTTGAGAGGTCGCAACTCGTTCACTGCCTGCAAGATCGACGAAGTTAAGCCTGCTTTCTGTCCACATACTGTAATCTTCATTGTGCTTCAGCTCCACAAATAAGCAGAGCAGGCAATGACTTCTACTAGAGCGGTCATTTGTTCCCGTTTCACGTGTGTGCCTGCTCGCCACACCCCTCTGCAGTATATCCATGAAATCAGCGGCGGTACGGCATTCAACCTCCTTTAGAGAGTCAACGTACATACAAAAACTACCTTGACTGTTTTTGCCTTCCCTTATGCGATACTCTGTCTGAGGTTGTTGGTCTCCTTCGATAAGCAAGTCGACAATATTTTCCCTGTATATCTCAAACATTTGTGTCTTGACCCGCCACGTGTACTCCTCCGATTTCATGGTATTCAAACGATTAAACAACTCTTCCACTACTCGCGGTACGAGCCCTCGCTCGCCATAGAACGGACTATCTTCGAAGAAAGCATCAGCCAACCCCCCGTAGGGGCCCAACATCGTATACGTCTTCCCACTCCCTGTTTGCCCATAGGAAAATATTGTAGCATTGTAACCCTTCAGCACATTACCGATCACAGGTTCCCCAACACATTTGTGCACGTCGCGCTGGGTTGATGTATCGGAGAGCACTGCATCAAACGTGTAGCTCGTTACAGGCGCTGGAACGAGCGCTTTTGAAACTGGGGGGTCATTGCTGTCACCGCAAGGGCCCCCATTGGGTTCCACGCGTTTCCGGTCCATCGGCGGATCGCGTTCCACGACACGAACGGTACGCTCATCGTACGTAAGCCATGGTGCACCCGTGTCATCTGTGGAGTAAAAAGGAGAAGCAACCCCAGGGTTTGGGCGGAACCGCATAACCACCTGTACACATGGTTTGTGCAACATTTCTTCCTCCTGTGATTCTACTCTTTAATAACAGTTGGCACGGAGGGAATTGCCTGCCGTAGCGAAGCTTCTATGCGAAAAATTAATTGCACACCTACACCGTAACCGCTGGTGCCAGTATGGCAGTGGTTGGACCTCTACTTAAAGGACTATTGTCGTCGTTATTATAAAGGGAAAAAAGAAACAGGTTAAAGAGAGGAAGCAGTCCGAAGCACAGAGAGGAATACCACAACGGTAATCTATAGTGCACAAACAGGCGGTGGACCAAAGATCACAGGTTAGCAGGCAGTTGGGTCGACGAAAAAGGAAAAAAAAGTCAATAACAAACAGAGGTAAGGAAACACAAGGTCCACCTTGACAAGCGTTTCACCACTTTAACAAGAAAACACCATAGTCCCTCAAACACGTCTAATCTCTTAATTCTCCCCTCCTAATTTCCCGATTTCTATAAAAGCAATTCTATGCTCGTACGAGCGTTTCCCTGTGGCGAACCGCGTCTCACGAGTTGAAACCTAAACGCGTATTATGTTTTCCTTCAGGTTCGTGTGAATGTTCTTCTAAGCGGCGACAGCTTCTGCCACGTCGATGGCTGTTGCTCGCCGCATCCCCAAAGGTGTACGGCTACGATAAGGTTAATGTTTGTTATGTGGAAAAAAAAACCCAACTAACAGGCAATGGTTTAAACATGCTTAATGGTGGCGGATGCATGCCCTGAAAGTTTAAGGAAACAGCGGCAGCAGCAACTTAAGATGGTGCACATAAGGAAAACATACCGCGTTTCGAAAATTGTGCCTTGCGTACTACAAGCCTTGGCGAGCACAGCACAGTAAACGTGACCACATAAGCATCTTTTCTCCTTGTGTATGCGCCGCATTAAAACATTTTACACGTCTACCTCGGGAAAAGTAACGAACCAAATTTTTTTTTTCAAAAATAGAGGAGGATCCCGGGAAACAGTGGAAAGAACCACTATTTATGTATACTTTTTTTTTTTTAAGTGGTCAGCAACGCTGTTTTACCAACAACTCTAATAATTTGAAGATCAGAAAAATGGCACAATACGTTGCGCAATAGTACACCTGGCACTAAGTAGTATCAACGGCCATTTGATTTCTTTTTCTCTTCAGAGGCATTTTTTTAGCTTCTGTGTTCGGTTCAGTGCAGTTCTGCTCATCCACCTTGACGGAAGTTTGGACGCCGGAGGTTCCTGCTGAACTGCGCTCGCTTGGCCCGGGGGAACATTCCGAGTAACTCCCTTCATTGATCCCAACACAACTGTAAATGTACTTTTCAGTTTGCACCATATTCCTTTTAGTTTCGTAACATGATCTGCAAACTGACATGTACATATCACTGCCACCGACAAGTTTGCGCTCATCACTCTTCACAGTACGATATGTAAAAGATGCTTTGCGATTGTGACACTCCATACACACGGCACTAAGTTTCACAACAGAATCAGCACGGGAAACAAGAAGGCAAATTTCTTCAAATGGCTCTTGTAGGTAATCGGCATCAAGTGCTGACACAATTACAACCTTCCCCGAATCGGCAGCCTTGGAACAGAACGCGGCCACACCAGGAAAAAATTGGCCCTCATCCACCGCGATCACATCGTATTTACGCCACTCATCACCCACGTCATGTAAATTAGAGACCGACACATTGGCAGTCAGTGCACGCTGGTCGTGAGAAGTTATAGCACCTTCACTGTAGCGTGTGTCCCCAGTGTACTTGATGATATAACATGATCTTTGAGCGTGCTTGTGTCGCTGGACACGTCTCATCAGTTCTGTTGTTTTACCAGCGAACATGGGGCCAATGATGAGTTCAATGCGACCGTGTGCACCATTTGGCACAACTGCAGCTGTGGAAGCAGATGTCTTCTGCGCATCAACGTGGCTCATGGTAAGTTGTTTGTAACACCACCTGCACACAGCCAAGTACATGTCGGCTCCACCATATAGTTCACGCTCGTTGCTCTCGATGGTGCGATACGTTAAGAAAGCATCGTGCTCATGACATTTCATGCATACGGCACTGAGTTTCAACACTGATTCTGCACGGGGAACAAGACGGCAAACCTCATCAAAAGGAGTTTCTCGGCAGTCTACATCGAGTGCTGACACAATGACAGTCTTCCCCTCATTGGCTGCGCGTGCACAGAAACCCACAACATCAGGGAAGAATTGGCCATTGTCAACAGCAATGACGTCGTAGTCACGCCATTCATCACACACTTCACTAAGTTTTGCGATGGACACATTGGCAGTCAGTGAAAGCTGGTCGTGAGTTGACAGTCGCTGATTTTGGTAACTGTTTCGTGAATAGTTGATGATATAACATGATCTTTGGGCGTGTTTGTGTCGCTGGACACGTCTCATCAGTTCTGTTGTTTTACCAGCGAACATGGGGCCAATGATGAGTTCAATATTGCCATCTCCGTCGTGCATTTGCAATGTTGAGATGTTGGTGATTCCTGTCGGTATGTGCCGCCTTCTGTCGTGCGGATCAATTACTCAAAGACGTGCGCCGTAACGGTTACTTGTGACTACAGTGATGCGTTTATGTTTGTCGTATCACAGTCTAAATGTATTGCACTTAATAATGTCACAAAATTAAAAAAAAAGGAGCTAGATCGCAGCGAAGGGGACAGAGTTGTCAAGGTACAGACATGTTGACTCACCGTAATAAGAACAAGAAAAAACTTTTACAGGCAAGTGGATAGCCCTTCATTGGTACAAAGTGAGAGGCAAAATACCGCCCAACAGCAAGGATACACAATGCTTTCGTAACGCCGGTCACGTACACAAAGTGGAAACACAAAAAAAAATCCACGTGCAAGCAGCCATCACAGTACAAAACGGCAGAAATTGACCAACATTTATAGGGAGTAAGTTTAAGGTACAAGAGAAAGGATGAGCTTCTCAGTTAGCTACAAAGCACAAAGAACTCTTCCGTGAAGTGTACATGAACAAATAAATACAGGCAATCGCATATTTATGTTATATTTATACAGTTGAGAGGTAAACAAAGGTGTAGACAAATGACCCATAAGTTACACACG
>NW_027124948.1:19201-26421 GCF_001457755.1 Trypanosoma equiperdum | reverse complement strand
AAAAAAAAAACGTGGTGCTGTTTTCCGTAGTGTCATGCCATATCTTCTTCTCTCTTTTACTATTCCCATTCGGGGAAGTTATTCATTCGTGGGCGTTATGAACAGGTGTGCGCTGAACGTTGTGAACCTCTTCTTTTTTTAAAAAAAAGGAAAGAAAGAATGTACAGTAAAAAGGTGACCCTTCAGATGAAACTATCATTTTACACTTTGAGCGTGCCTCAGCTTATTCATCAACACAGTAGTCAAAAGTAACAACAAATCAAGAAGGTACAGTGCTAAAGGTAGGCTCGGCACACTGCTGGAGAAGGTACAATCGCAGAGTGTGTGGCACCTTAAATACTTTTTTTTTTTTGGCATTTAAGTTATTTGTTGTAATAGGACACGCAAGCATATACGTGGTGTACAGGTGGTGTATCGACGGTTAGCTCGGTGACAGAACCGTCGCTAATGTTTGACGAGCCTACACGTTTGCTCTCGGGTATACCCAATTAGGTTAGAGGGCCTCTCGTTGCGGGCGCACCGAAAGCCCGTCAACATCCCGTGACACACTTCGGCAATGATCACCAGATGACAACGTTATATTAGCGGGACGCGGGGCGAGACCCAAGGCGGGAGCAGAACACTGACGGCGCGGATCCTCTTGTTTGGTTGTCTTGCCACGTGGCGCAGGAGTCATAGAAAGGTAATCTTTTCCGAATTTTCCCTCAATCTCACTTATTTCCCGATGTGAGAGTAGGGAAGATATGGTCTGCACGATGCTTTTCAGTGCGTGTGTTACACAGCTCTTTGCCGTGTTCAGATTGAGCGTGTGATCCACCGGTAGTCCTTGATATGTTGTGGTTACTGCATCATGAGCTAACGCTACTTGACTCATTGCCCTCAGTGCGTCGTGGAGGTAGTCCTTAACAATCAGCGCAAGAGAAATTGTTTGTTCACGGCTCCAACGTACAAACTCTTCAGCAAGTTCCTCCCCTGCTGTATTCGAAAGTGGTTTGGTTGCCGTTTTGGTAGGCTTTACCTTCGGCTGTACGGGAGTTCCGGTCAGTTGCTGCACAAGTTGCACGACGCGCGTGGCACTCGATATCAATGGATGACAAGGACCTACGGTATTGACCTTTTCTTGCTGTGGTGTTTTGTGTCTCTTCGGTGTGTTGGTTGGTGCTGACCTCATTGGCGTTGCTTGCCCCAACAACCTCCTTCCAGATATCTGTGGTGCCCGCACTGGTGGCGATGTTGTTGCACCCCTACCACTGAATGTCATGGGCCGCCCCCTCGAAGGCACTTTCCTTACACCAGTTGGGGAGCTACGCGGTGAGTTATCGACAGCAGCGCGTCCTCTACTTCTTACATCGGAGCATGCTCTGCGCCTTACTGTTGGTAAAGACTGTTGGAGCAGTTGCACTGCTG
Organism: Trypanosoma equiperdum; assembly: GCF_001457755.1. Classification (NCBI taxonomy): domain Eukaryota; phylum Euglenozoa; class Kinetoplastea; order Trypanosomatida; family Trypanosomatidae; genus Trypanosoma; species Trypanosoma equiperdum. Next base: position 25,014 of record NW_027124948.1, on the reverse strand, counting down.
TATTGAGCGACTGAATTGCGGTTGACACCTCTTCCCTATCGGCAAACGCCACTTGCATGCTGGCACCACTGGCTTTGTTCGCGTAGGCGCGAGCAATAAGTGCCAGAACACCATCCACGGACTGCTCTTGCTCTGGTACGTCAATTCCCAAGGTAGTGGTACAAAAGGTGTAAAGCACCCGCTGGATGTCTTTAGTTTTCAAATCATTCGATACGACCTTTTCCTTTGTCGCTACCTCCGCCGTGGAGTGTTGCTTAAGGGATCTGACAGCTCCTTCCAATCTGGAGCATTCATCCTCCTCTTCTACAAGACGACGCATAACCTCCTCTGCCCACTCTGTCTTACGATCAAGTTCCTTCTGTAGTCGGTCAATATCGCGCTGATGTGAAGTAACAGTTTCCCGCAATAGAGCCTCCTTCTCGCGTTGCTTCTCCTGCTCTGCTATGAGTGCTTCCTTCTGTTGGGTCAACTCCTCGACTTGTTTCTCGTACACGTGAGACCGCTTCGTCAGTAACAGTTTTTCCCGGAGCGAGCTCTCCAGGTCCTGAAGTTGCTTCATTGCATTTTCGTACCTTTCGTATAAGGTATCGTACTCCTCATAAGCGTCAGCGAGAGCAGACCAAACGTCCCCCCTTTCTGCCCTCAACGACTCATTTCCTCCCGCCAACTCTGCGTCACACACGCCCTTCATATTGTTGTCCTTTTGGTTCCTCCCGTGGCGCCTTTTTGCCTGAACGTCTGCGAGACGACAGGCATTTGCATCTTCGTCACGAGTGGGGCGGTGATCTCTCCCAGCGAAATTTGACTGCAACGCCTCAAATGCAGCAGTAACTTCGTTTAACTTATCGTTTGCCCGTTGTAGCGCAAGTTCCTTCGCTCGCTTCTCCGCTTGTAGTGTGCGAACTTGGGTACGCTCCAGTCGTAGTTGTTGGTCGAGTGATTCACACAGCCTTTTTTCTTCCCTTTTCTCTTCATCACCCTGCGAGGTTTCTCCCGCACATGAAGGGGTTCCAGTCGTAGCTGCCTTTTCTACCTCTTCATTTTTCTTACCGCTTTCTTTAAATGCGGCAACTGACAAGTTTAAACTGGTGAGCTCATCTGCGAGTGATTGCACCCTCCGTCCCCGACTTTCAATGAGCTCCCGCATGTTGAACCACTCCTCCAGGAAAGCGATGGTAGTTCTTGGGCGGAATTTATCAAGACCCTCGGTTGAACGGTCTGCGTCTTCAACTTGAGAACTGATGTGTACTTGTACCTCCGCGCGCAACGAGCAACAAGTGCACTGAAGTGAAAGAACTTTCAAGGGAAGGACGTGAGCAACAGTCGCCATCTCACCGATAAGAATAGTGCGCACAATGCTTTGGGCCCTTGAGTCAAGCGTCATAACTGCCTCAGTCGATGCCAGGGGATCCAATCCTTTCCATGACGCCTCGACAACGTGCATTTTTACGGAAGGTATCTTCACTAGAGTATCGCAGAGGCCATCGCTTTCATTTTCAACACATTTTTTCCTCCCCTCTGCGGATCTTCCATCGTGTTTGTCTCCGGGGCCGTTGGAGCATGTAGCATCGCGTATCCTTGCATTTTCTTCACTTTCCTCTGCCACAGTACTATTAAGCTCACGCAGCTGCGCTGTAAGTTCCATAATTCGTTGGTCCCGCGATAAAATTGTTTCTGAGCACTGCTGAAGTTGCAGTTTCAGCTCTTCTTCCCTCAACTCACGCATCTTCAGTTCGCTGTACGTTACCTTAACAGTCTCCTCCGTTTCGTCTAGCGCCATATGAACCAGCTTACTCTCTTCATCGTACTGCCGTTGTCTCTCCTCGAGGGACAATTTAGTTGTTCGTAATTGCTTTGTCAGCGCGGCTATCTCTTCTTCTTTCCTTACAATAGTCCCTTGCAGGAGCTTCAACTGGTGGAGGACAAGGTCATGACCTTCCTTCGGATTCTCCGCTTGTTTCAGAAGAAGTGACATCTCATCGAAGGAGCATCCAATAAGCCGTAACTCCACATCATCTTCAGATAGTGAAACGGGATGACGAATGATAACATCGAAAACAACGAGCTCCGACACCGATTCCATGGTTGCAATGGTTATGAAGCCGTACGGGGCACGGAGTTCCAGCGAGATATCCTTCAAAAGAGCAGCCTGCATTGCCTGTGGTTTCTCCCGTAACAAGCCTACCCAGCTATCTCCACGAAAATGACAGCGGTGATGCGTTGTGATGAGATTATTCGGTTCTTTCCACTGCATGTGGTAGATTTCGTACTCACGCCTCTTACTAGACTCCGCAGCGACGCTTCGTTCCTTACGTTGTAATTCCAGAACTTCCTTTTCCTTTCCGTGTAGCACCTGACTTACCTGATGGTGGTCCTTCTCCAAAGTCTCCAGTATCCTCTCCGACATAATATATTTTTCCTTCAGGTCGGCCAGCGTTCTTTCAAGTTCAGCGTTAACACGAAGTTGTGATTCCAACTCTTGTGCCAAAGAACCACACTTTCCCGCGTCGTTCTTCAGTGACACTTTTTGTGAAAGGGTGCCTCCACGCAGCATTTCTAACTCTGTCTGAGCCCACTCCAGTTCCTGGAGTTTCACATCAAGTTCGCTTTCCAGGTGCGTTTTGTCGTACACTAGCTGTTGAACACGGTCTAAGATGCAACGAACGCTCGGCATTTTTTTCACAGTGCCCAGTTCACTCCCTTTCGCCTGCCTCGTGGTATGGGGCAAATTGTCCTTTTCCTGCGACTCCATTTCAAGTCCGAGCACGGCCGCAAGAGTCCCAAGTTGCTCATCACATTGCCGGAGGCGCTCCTCGGCCGCTTTGTTATGATTTAATAACAACTGTTTTTCACTCAAGAGCGCATGAAGTAGTTCCACCTGCTCTTCCCTCTCGCGGAGCAGCAGGCGAAGAGCCCTCACCTCCTCCCGCGAACTGTCATCTTTTTGTGGGATCCGAGGGTTTGCTCTCGCGACACTAGATCCTGAGAAGGAACGCATACGTGCCGCGCTAACGCCACGGCTGTCGGTAGGTGTGCTGGGACTCTTTGTTACGGTTGGGCTCCGGTTCTTGGCGTTCACTTTGCTGGTGGCCGATGCCGATCTTAAAATGTGCCGGTAGCCCACTTCCCTGGGCTCGCTCATAAGCACCCTTTTCTTTGCCTCTCCTCTTTCCGTTCGCTGCTGGACAACCGCGAATACCACTACAGAACGACATAAAATGTGGGTGTTCAAAGGAAAGTTAAAATAATAATATTTTTTTTAAAAAAAGAAGACAATAAATAAACGATTATAACTGTACTGAGTAGGGTGAGGTGTAAAAAGTAGTGTTACACGCAAGTTCAAGCTTTTGATTTACGCGCTAGCTAATCACCACCAAAAAGTACGCACACAAAACGAACGGAGTGAGTGGGAATAGTGGAAGAAAGGAGTATGCAGACACTTCTCCCAGATCGTTATCTAACAGGGGAAAATAACTTCCTTTGCTTCGCCTTCCCCTTCTCTCTCCCACACACGGACACACGCCCGGAAGCAATCGTTTTCTTTTCCTTTTTACAAGTGATCGTTGACCGTTCGTTATTTCCCCGTTCCCCTCCCCACCTTCTCGCTAATCCCCTCTCTTTTCCACGCACCACGCAGAAACATCGGCGGCAGTTGGAGGCGGAGAGGGCAGCAAATGGAGAGTGCATTTTTCGTCTCTCAATTTCACCCCCCCCCCACTGGTGTCCTCCACAAAAACAAGAGGTGCACTGCGAGGGACTCGAGTGAGTTGGTAACACAGAGTTATCCAAACCGACGCTACCGACATTTGATGCAATAGTAGTAACAACAATGATATCGCGATGCCATGAATAGAAGGCTGTTGTAACAGTTTGAAAACAAAAAAAGATAAGATACGCACATATATATATATATATATATGAGTTGGGAGGTAAACATTGACACGTGGCAACAGGGGAACCACTTAAGGCGTGAACGACATCAAACGAAGAAATGCAGTTTTCTCCCACTTTCCAGGTCGTGATGGCTCACCGTATTTAGCGGGTATTGAAAACACCTGGTACTATGTTGAACACCTTAGTTTCCTCACTAAGATTTCCCTCTCCCCCCACGCGAGGTAACTTTCCTTTCTTCTCTTCCGCCGCATAAGTAGGACGTCTCATTCAGTGTGACTACCCTTTGCAAACTGCGGATAGGGATGGCTCAATCTCCGCGCGAACCGGCGCTCCTTCTCTGCTTGCTTCACCACATGTTCGTTCCACAGCCGCGTTTGCTCATCACCGCTGATGTCGCGTTGGCGTTGAGTGACACGTCGACTTGCAGCACCAAGTTGCCTCAAAACACAGCGATACTCGTCAAGGGTCACACAGTAAATTGGTTCCCGCTGCAATGCTAACGAATCCACGGGTACCTTCGGGTCGATTTCCGATTGCGATATAAGTAACGAACGCAACGTTTCCTCTCCTCGACGTAAACTGTTGGCGAAAGCCCGCCGGCAGCGGAATGCGTCAAGTTCCTTCGCCTGTGCTTCGTCAATGCAATGTGACGTTTGCTGAAAAAATTTGCGACTTTCGCCATTTAAACCTAGGTTCCTCTCTGCAACGCAGCCAGGACCCCGCTGTGAGGCCGACGTTTCTTCACCTAATTGATGTGGGTCATGTGCAGTTGCACTGCAGCTTTGACTGAGACGAATCAACTTATCCAACACACTAAACTTGTGGCGCTGCAGGCAAAGGTTAACATTTTCGCAGGAGTGAACGTCATAGATGTCAACCTCTACGAACAATCCACCACGGCCAAACTCCAAACCCTTAACGTAGTTAGGTGGTATTGACGTAGCGCGGAAAACCTCCATGAGAAAGACGTCTTCCACCAACGCTCTATACCGTTTTACCAGCGGACCCCACATTTCTCCAAGCATGCATCGGTAACGTGAAAACTTGCTTGTTTTCAAATCTAGTGCGCCGACATCAACAGGACGCGTCAGATTCTGTGTGGCAGCACTAGCATATTCCTCCTTCGCAGCGAGATTGTGAAAATAACTCCCTAAACCAGGAGTGACGTGCCCTGTAGCGATGTCGATATCCGATGCCGCGGGCAACAGCCTGCTGCGGCGTTGATCTGCACTTGCAGTGCGGTCGCTGCTTCCGAATGTGGTGGAACCTTTACTGGGATTTCGCCTCCCCCCCCGCAACCTGTGGTCTGCAACCTCCTCACCCGACAACAGTGCGTCCGTATCATCGGTTTTCACATGCTCTCCACTGCCCAACCCACGCAGTGTTGGGTCACCATCAGGATAGAAGGACAAGAGGGGCTTCTTCCCACCTCTCCATGAGCTCTCTGAATACCCAGACGAGTTCAATTTTTTACGCCACTCTTCCTCAGCTTGAAGATGAAGCTTTTGAAGAGATTCCAACTCGTGAAGGGCCTTCTGAAGTTTCCTCCGAGCTTCCCGACATTCAGCCTCCGCTCCCTCCTTCTCGGCGACGACCCTGGAGTATTCGTTGACACTCACGGTTTGGGAGGCAACAGTGTCTTCCCTGTGCTGCCGGTGTTGTGAATCAATGAAGCTGGTTGATGTAGCCTTATTCGTTGTCGAAACTGAGTTGGCCTGACTCTTTTGAAGCAGCTGAAGTACCTCATCTCGCTCCCTCTCTAACTTACCCATAACTGCAAGAACCTCTTCATATTCTTCTGCTGTAGCCACATATATGGGAACTTTAGTACCCTCTCGTGATTCCAATAAAGATTCGTTGGTACTCTTTCGACCGTGTAACCTAGTGGACCCCGCCAACCCTCGCGTTCTAGAACGCTG
>NW_027124948.1:10145-19191 GCF_001457755.1 Trypanosoma equiperdum | reverse complement strand
ACTGCAAGAACCTCTTCATATTCTTCTGCTGTGGCCACATATATGGGAACTTTAGTACACGCCTGAGAAGTTGAGGAAGTTACACTGCTATTTTTCTGGTCTCGTAACGCGGTGATGTCGCATAAACCAGAGGTTTTCGCACGGCGCTCCTCAACTTGACGCTGATATTCATACATGGCTTCCAACTCATCAGTAGCCTCCTGAAGCACTGCCAAGGCCTCATCACGCTCCATTTCTGCCCTCTCCTTCGCTTCCACCAACAGCTTCCATCCATTATCCTTCTCCGATTTTTTTACCGAAGCGTCCTTACGAAATGGGGTGGACATACTCTCGTGAAGGGTACGTGTCTGAGGAAATGCATGTAGCTCCAGACAGCTCTGCATTTTCTCTCGCCCAACTGTGGTAGGTCCTACAACCGCCTCGACCAAAAGACATTCTCCCGTTGAAGCATAAGCGATATTTGTTACGACTGCCCCCAAACTACTAACTAATTCACTGAGTTCGGAAAAAAGGGTATCCCTAAGAACGTCCGGATAGTTCGTGCAGATGTTGTCCCAGTAGTTGCCTGGGATGCTCTTGTATAGTGAGTAACCAGTGCTAGGGTCTCTAGGTTCTGTAGGAGTGCGATTATCTGCACACGGTAAATCTTCCTCACCCTCCCCACGCACTTTCTTGTTGGATAACTGAGCCATCTCTTGAAGTAGATCGTTGACGTACCGTTGCTCGCCTTCGAGATTTCGCTGTAGGTTTTCAATTTGTTCGTAGGCGTCCCGTAACGCGTCGTTTTTCGTTTCCCACATCGTCTTGTACTTTGTCGCCTCCGCCAGCTCACGCTGCAGCGCTTGTCGCGACAATTCTTCCTCAGCCAACTTCAGTTCTACCTCTTTCTTGTACGCCTCGAAGGCAAGGCGACTTGTGCCATCAACACCACTGACGTCCTGCAATGTAAACTCAGCCGACGTGATGAGTTCCATCTGATCGATAAGTTTTTGCCCGTCCGAAATATCACCCGTTATGGTCTGTTTTTCCTGCTTTTCCCACGCCCGTACATCTTTCTTAAAGGATTTTTCCGGTGACGGATCTGCTGTCGAGCATCGTGAGGCAATCCCACTCGGTAGCTTCAACGTTGTGTCCACGGCAAGCCTTGATGGTGCCTTGTCACCTTCTGCGTCACTTTTTAGGCGGCGAAATGTAACTCCTCCCTTACCTGCTGATCTGCTTCTGCCACTTCCGTGGTCTAAGGGCTGACTTGCCTCCAACGATCTATGTAATAGTGCGTTGAGCTGCTGCACCTGAGTCTCCAATGCCTTGTTTTTCTCTTCCAATTCCTCTACGAGAGTGCATAGTTCCATAGTTCTTTCCTGTAGGCGCATGTAACGCAGTTTGTTAGCCGCACACCGCTTCTCTGAACGAAGCAACTTTCCATCTATATCACCGTCCGCTGCAAAACTGAGAGAATGAATGTTCCTATCGAGCCCTCCAAGCCATATAACCCAATGAGCTGCCCGGTAAAGCCGTCGCATCACGAAGATAGGCCTAGAAGCCGCACGTCCGCCGGGAACAAAACGACGTAAGGCTACCTTTTCGTACGCGTCCCATAAAACAACGAAGCTGTCCTTGCCACTGCTCCACATGCAGGAATCAATACGCACTATGGATGAGATGGACGCGCTATGTTGGCCCTCCAGTACGGCAACGCAAGAAGGCTTCCTAACATCATGGAGGTCCCACACACGCAGAGCACCTTCACCGTCACCGGACCAAAGCTCCTGCTTCCGACGGAAAACCTCCATGGAGTGGACACCACCATTGTGACCACGAAGCGTAGTGAGACAAGCTAGGTTTAGTTCAATCTGCAAGGGTGCCCGGGGGTCCCATATTTTTATGGTCATGTCGTCGCTTCCCGAAATGATGTACTCCTCCATTGATTCATTAACCCGAGCATTACACCCCTCTCCCCCTTCGTCCTCCTCGTTATTGTACATGTCATCACCAAGGGAGCGCACCCCTTCCGATACAGAACGGGTTGACGCACTCTCCACTATATGCGCAACAACACATCGCACAGCATTAGAATGACCAGAGAAGAGCCGTACGTACGTGCAACTTTCCTTCAACCATTGGTACACTTTCCAATCTTCCCCGCCACTATAAACAAACTCACTATAAGGGGTTGTGGCCAGGCAGTTCACTGCGCCATCATGCTGAACAAACTCATTCAACAAATTCGCCGTCGAACTGTCGTAGCAACAAATAAAACCGTCCGCGAACCCAGCCCAAATGCGTCTTCTTGACACGAGGCGTAGTACTGTACAAAAGGTATTTTCACGTACGGCCGCCTCTGCAACTACTTCACCATCGGAGAGCGAATAAACTAAGACGCGACCATCAACTGCTGCAGCCCATACACATCGGTCGCCCACATATTCTATGGAGCGCGCCGTACCTGCAATGGAACGGGATGAAAGAATTCCTTCACATCGTTGCGTATCCGGAATGGAAGCCACAGACGCCGACCTCACGCGGGGTCGTGGCGAAGGTGATGACCGCCGCATGGCCATCGTTTACTACACAAAATGTAAGAGATGTAACCAACGAACCTGGACGATACGTATGCCGGTACGCGTCCTTGTTCGACCCTTACTCCTAGGCAGAAACCAATTGTTCCTACTGATTGACTTGGATGCGCCCCGGGTCTTACCCGGAGAAGAGTATAATAAACTGCGCGACTACACCGTACAGCACTTGGTTTTTAAAAAAAAAAAACGCAAAAAAAAAAGTAAGGTAGAACAAATCAGTGAAGGAAGTACAACACTAATGTGGCATTTTTTAAAAAAAAAATGGGGGATGTATTGTTGACGGTAAAACAGAGCAAATACAGCGATTACAAGCCACTTGGGCACATACCTTCTGCAATGTTTACCGTCCACTTGGTTACGCAACAGAGGAGGAGGAGGAGGAGGAGGAAGGGGAGTAGTTAGTATACATTAAAACAAACAGACACATGTACATACATACATACGCAGTTAGAAGTACAAAAGAAGGTGATAGTGAAAACGTTTGCTTCCCTCCAAATAAAAACAGGGTTATTGTCTGTGCGTTAGCGGTACAATCACTCCGACTACAGTCATTTCAATCAGATGCAAAGAGAGGAAAGAAGCAAAATCCTCTCGAGGCCACGAAAAAAAAAACAAAGGAGGCAAACGAAAGGGGTTACTCCCTTTTTTTTGTTCACAATTTTTTTTTTTGGCACGCACAAAACGTCGTACAACCACTTAAACACGGGGCTTCTGTTCCTCTATTTCTTCTCTTCAAAAAAAAAAAAACACTCGTTGCCCCACGTCAGCCTGCGACGACTTCCACTACTACAGATATTTGCCCACTTGCGCAGCCTATTGAACAGTTCCATTTTTTTTTGTTTCCTCTCTCTCTCTCTCTCCCCTCTCTTCGTGACCACAAATGGAAAACCTACTCCATCCCCTGATATACCCAGAACTACACACAAACGCACACACACACACAAAAAAAAAGGAGGGAAGTGGAAACTTTTCACACAGCATTCACACTCAAAAAAAAAAATGTTTCGACGTGAGTACTGTGTGAAAAAAAAAAAGAAAAACCGGTCGGTGGCACGTCTACTTTCCCCATGAAAAGTAAAACGCCGCCGTTAACTTATCCAACAGGATCAATTAAACTAACATGAAGCAAAAAGAGCACTATTTAAACACAAAACGGAAGATAAAGGCGGGCGTAAACAAAAAGGTATGTGAGCCAGCGAGGCATCGTACACAAGGAGATACCTAAAAGTAAAGGAATAATATTTCTTCACATATGATGTCTCATTGCTTTTAAAAAAAAATGAGTGATTGAACATCCCAAGAACTTGACGTACACGTGTGGGTGTAGTGATAGCAAGAAGAGTGAAAACAACAACAACAACAAACTCGGGTGGCGCCAGTAAAGCAATAGATACAAAGCAACCTCCATACAAAAAGGGAGCGCCCCCACAATATTACATCGACAATGTCCATAAATAATAATTGTCTACATTGTACCAAGGGTTAAACTCACCACATATCACCTCATATGAGGAGTTCATAAGCTTAAGCACATACAGTACTTCAGGTGCTGCGTTGCGGAGTTAGTTGTCCGACAAACGGGCAGACAGCATTTAAGTCGTTTACAATCGCCCACCTTTTCATTTATTTGTTTATTTTCTTCCTTTTGTACATAAAATGATACAGTTACATAACTCTACGACCTCTCATGAGGATCAGTAATCAGATTGTGAGACGAACGCTGCGAGAGCATATCCGCAATTTGTGTGCGTAGCAGCGCGCTGTTGTCGCTTACGGAGCTCAAACGACGTATAGCGTCATGAAGTCCTGTATTTAAAGACGCCATCGTATCCTCCAATGCGGTTAATCTGTCGGGCAATAACTCAACAATGGCGTCACTACTACTGTGAGGCGCTCTCCTCGCACTTTCAATTAAATGAGCATCCTCTCCACTGTGAAGGCCTGTTTGGTATGTGCCGTCACAGTTAGTGGAAGACGGAAACAACGCTTCATTACGTACAGGAGTATCAGAAGCGTGCTGAAGCCTCATACGGAGGTCCCTACAATCCTCCTGCAATACAGCAATCTTGCGTTCTGCAGCCTCTCTTTCTTTCTGAACATTGTGAACCTGCTCGATTGCAGTGCCCAGCCGCGACATAAGAGCCTCCCTATCACCCGAAAGGGTATGAGTCTTAGTTGGTGACAAGGACGGCGCTCTTGGAGTACTTTCCAGCTCCGCGATACGGCCGATCAGAGCATCGTTTTCATGCTTGAAAAAACTGGCCTCGTGCTCCAGCTTCTGCTTGTCATTCTCAATATACTTCACCAGATTCCTCAGTTCTTGGTTTTCAGCCGCCAACTTCCTTCCTGCGTCCCGACAATCTCTGTTGCCACATATCGCCCTGTTTTCGTGCTGAAACATCTCGAGTTCCCTCTCCAGTTGCCTTATCCGTTCATCCTTTGTGTGGAGTATTTCATCCCTCTCAGTTACGGCTTGCTCAAGCTGTGCTATTCTAGGGTTAGGACTTACATCCTCACACTTCACTAGTTCTCGACTAGTCTCCCTCGCCTCGATAGATGGTGTCTTTCCGAGCTGTTCACACGCCTCCGCAAGACGATCTCTCAGCATCTGATTCTCCCTCATTAGACAAACAGCTTCTTCTTGCATTTTTTGATTGCTCTTTGCCATTGCCCTCATTTGATCCTTTACTCCTTGAATTTCAACTAAGAGTGCCTCTTCCAGCTGGCGGAAGGTCTTACCATCTTCCACTGCATTGTTATCCACATCATTTTTACCACCATACCGCAGGGCATCGAGTTCCCTCTCCAGTTGACGTATCCGATCCTCCTTTGCTTGAAGTCTCTCGTCCCTCAGAGTAACCGCATGCTCAAGTCGTGTAATTCTCGGTTTCACGTGTTCTTCCTCGTAGCTCGACAGCAATTTCTGTTTCTCGCTTGCAATGAAACTTGATGGATTCTTTAACCTCCTCATTACGTCACCCAAATTTCGCTTTAGTGTCTCGTTTTCCTTTCTTAACAGGACGATTTCTTCATTCAGCCTTCGTTTGTCATTCTCCATTTCATCCATCTTTGTTTTCAATGACCTCAGTTCCTCTGCCGATGTCTGCGTGGAGTCGCTGTGAAGCCGACTGCTGCTTTTCTTGCTCTCCTCGAGAGCAGCCTTCACTTCTCGGTGCGCTGCCCTCAGTTCCTTCTCCAGTTGGCGTATCCGCTCATCCTTTGCACGAAGAGCCTCATCCCTCTGAGTAACGGCTTCCTCAAGTCGCGCGACTCTCGCTTTCATATTTTCTTCCTCGTATCTTGACAGCACCTTTTGTTTCTCCTCTTCGTCGAGAGACGACGACTTCTTCAGCTGATCATCCGTCTCAGAAAGCCGTTCCTTCAGCGACTCATTCTCCTTCCTATAGAGCTTAGACTCATTTTCCAGTTTTTCTTTTTCCTTTTTCATTGCTTTCATTTGATTCTTCAGTGCCTGAACTTCCTCCTTGGACGCTACAACAGCCTCGTCTGTAACGTGGTAGGAACCCTTCTTGTCTTCTCTCCGATTTTCTTCAATTTCTCTCGTCAGCTCCTTTATCCGTTCATCTTGTGAACGAAGAACCTCGTCCCTCTGAGAAACCGCTTCCTCAAGTCGCGCTATCCTCGGTTTTACATTTTCTTCCTCATAACTCGTCAATACCTTTTGCATTTCCTCTGCTTCAGAACCTGATGCCTTTGCCATTTGTTCATTCATTGCAGAGATACGATTGCGTAACAACTCATTTTCCCTTCGGTAGAAGCTGGCATCGTCTTCCGCTCTCCTCTTATCTTCTTCCATTGCCTCCACCTGGTCTCTAAGCACCTGCACCTCCGTTAAGAGCGATGTTTCCGTTTCACTCCCTGCTTTGCCGTTACTCTTCACACTTTCCCCCGATGCAAATTTCGCTTCCTGTTTTGCCGCCTCAAGTTCATCTTCGAGCTTCTTTATCTTCTCGTCCCGTGACTGAAGGTTTTCATCCTTCTCTGCGATGACCTCCTCAAGTCGCGCTATCCTCGGTTTTACATTTTCTTCCTCATAACTCGTCAATACCTTTTGCATTTCCTCTGCTTCAGAACCTGATGCCTTTGCCATTTGTTCATTCATTGCAGAGATACGATTGCGTAACAACTCATTTTCCCTTCGGTAGAAGCTGGCATCGTCTTCCGCTCTCCTCTTATCTTCTTCCATTGCCTCCACCTGAGATGTGAGTGCTTCAACTTCAGTCAACAGTTTCTTCTCTCTTTTGCGCAGGTCTTTCATGACTTCCTTCATACCGGTATCGGACTTGGTTGCCTCAAGTTCCCTCTCCAATTGCCTTATCCGTTCATCCTTTCTGTGAAGCGTTTCATCTCTCTCGGCAAGAGCCTTCTCAAGTTGTGCAATCCGGGGCTTCATCCTCTCTTCTTCGTAGTTAGTTAACGCTGTCCGAACCTCAGCATTGTTTTCGTCTGGTGGTGTCTCCGCCTTTGGCATTAACTGGCCCCGCAGTTCTTCGTTCTCCTTCAATAACGTGTTGATCATATTTTGGAGTGGCGTAGGGTCGTCGTAACCATTTGCCATCTCCTCCTCCCCTCTGCTGTCGTCAACGCACAGGGACCGGTGCACCTGCCCACCCAACGTCCCACTTCCACTCTCTGAAACATGCACTTCGTTAGGGTCCCCGTACTTCTTCGCGAGGTAACGACCATACAACTCATAGACATCAATAAATGGATAATTGCTTAGCATAGTATCAATTTCTGAAGGAGGCAAACTCGCACTGTGCTGTATATTCAGCTTCACAACACACCCCTGGCCAGCACTGCCAAGTTCCATTTGGGTGATTTGCACCTGATCGGCCGGAATGCCGAGGACAGTAGCAACTTCATGACGGATCACTGCGCACAGCTCTTCCGTGTCTTGCCTGAAGATAAATTCCCATGCATCACCATAGAAAAATCTCTCATGACATGTCGTGCAACCTCGTGCATCATCACCCTCCCTGGAGGCCGTGTTTGCTCTCTCGTGAATAGGAGTATCGTTGGCGTATTCAGCAGAAAACGCAGGGGGAGACCGCCTTTTCCCCGGTGGAGTTGCCGACGGGGAGGTTCCTCGTCCCATTTTGGACTCATGGTGCCGCGGATGAGAAGGAACACTTTTGGCTCTTGATGGTGACACACTCGCAGACCCTCTGTTTGCCGAAGACCCCCCATCCTCGGCCTCACCCATCAGCTGCCTCCTCAACTTTTCTATTTCGCCTCGCAAGCCTTTATTTTCTGTAAGCAGCTGCACCGCATCGCTAACATCAACAGCGTCCTTGCCGGCTGTGGGACCATCAAACGCTATAGGAATAGAATCTGCATTCCAACAATAAATCTTCCCCCCAGAACAGGCAGTCCATACTTTCCATGACACCAGTTGCTTCACCTTACAAATGCTGAGCATCGAACCGGGGTCGGTAGCCATATGAGTGGTGAGGTCTTTCAGTGGTGTTAACGTCTTGGGGTCCCACAAGAGCGTCTTTCCATACTTGTCAGCACTCCACACACGAATTCCTATCAACTTGATGGAACTCACGGGTGCTCTGTGGTGCTTTAGCACACTAACACACCCAAGCGTTTGAAGGTCGTAAACACGTATGGTGGTGTCCTCGCCCCCAGACCATAACTGATTGCTGACTGTTACAAGTTCTAGAGAAAGCACGCCCTGTGTGTGTCCAGTAAAAATATGCATCATAGGGCCCCCGTCCTTACCTTTCCGCGCGGGAAGGTATGGATCCCACGCCCGTACAGTGCCATCATCGCTTCCAGAGAAGAGGACAGCTCCGGTATCCCCAGCGTACTGGCAGAGGCACCGAACAGTATTATTGTGACCGGAGAGTCGTCGTTCGCAGACGTAAGTGTCCGGCTTCCATTGATATATTTGCCAGTCACGACCACCCGTAAATACATATCCCTCCACCTCCCATATACATTCAATAGCTTTGTCATGTTTAATGAACTCAGAGAGCAGCGCATGGGTATTGAAGTCGAAAACGCGAATGAAGCCATCGCTGAAGGTTGTCCACATGGCATTCGTTGACTCTACATATAATATGCACGTGCAGAAACATCCTTCCCTTCCTTCCAGTGTTCGCACTTCCGTTCCCTTTGGTACACTCCTCACGCGAATGCACCCATCCGCCTCTGCAGTCCACGCACTACGTCCCCCTACGGCCTCAATATACCTAACGGTGCCGTTGATGCTAAACAGCGGCAACACATCAACCACACGATTGATCAAAACGGAGTTACGTGGCCCTGGAGGTTTGGTTGACTGCTGCTCCTCACGAGCCGTGCCATTCCGCTGATGGGAAAATCCCTTTTGACCATTTGCACCTCGCAGCGTGCGGTTTTGTGACCCGTACAGGTGCTGAAAGGAGGTGCTTTTAGTACTTCGCCGAGTGCCAATCATTTTTCAAACAACTTTT